>NW_009191137.1:12009-33545 GCF_000690835.1 Fulmarus glacialis | reverse complement strand
CCGAAGGAGCCAGCAGCTGCCTCACTGCTACATGCAGCCCCTGGCATGTACCCTCCAGCCCACAAACCTGTCTCTGCAGGAAGGCTCTCCAGAGCTTTTAAAGCTGTTGACACAGGGGAATTAGCTCTGCTCCTGTTTCACAGATGAAAAGTTAAATGACTTGCCCAAAGACCATGTGGTGAGTCCATAGTGGGGCTAGAAATAGAGGCTGGCTCCTTTCACTCACAATCCAAAAGCTTGAGCTCATGGTGGCCTCACGTTTCCCCTGGTAGCATTTCCACGAGAAGGTAGGAAGTGGTGAGTGACGGCTCGCCACGTTGACAGACAGCTCCCGTCTGGTGCAAGTGGCTAGATCTGTCACTCAGGAGCTGGGTTTCTGGAGCACTTGAGATTTTCCTTTTGGAGCCAGAGCAGGAACTGATGAGCACAGGGCACTCAGGAAGTGCTCTTCCCTGACATTTAAGAAGGCATTTAATATTTGACTGCTCTAGGGGATGAAGAGAGGGTGCTGATTAGAGTCTGGAAGCATTTGGTACTTGCTTTTATATTTGCTTAGTTTGGTGGATTAGCTGCAGGACGTGGTGTGAGCATTTTGATGATGCAGAACCTAAGGCTGATCCCTGGAGCTGATGAAATGTGAGATAGGTTAAAAGCATCAGTGTGAGTGAGATTTCATGCTTTCTTCAGTATTTATGGCTTGCCAGCTATTTTAGTTTTGGCTTGGTTTTTAATAGCGGCCCTTCATGGATAGGTCATTTTTTAGTCCAACTTTATTTTGCTTCTATTTCTTTTTATAAGATTTCCACCTCCCTGCGAACTTCAACTGCAACTTCGATCTCCCTGAAGACCTCTGTGGTTGGTCACACGACTTGGCAACAGGTTATACGTGGTCTTTTCAGCCTACAAGCACCTGGATTGGCAACTCTGAACCAAGCCCTGAGACTGTGCCTGGTAAGATGGTTGATACCATACCAAAGCAGGGAAGAGGAAGCTGATGGGGCTTTCTCCGTGTGAACAGTATGACTGGTTATTGCACAGCTATCAGGAGTTGTGAAGGCTGTGCAGAGCTGAACGTTTTCTTTTGTGGAAGCTTTCAGATGCTTTGCTGTATGGTTCATGACTTATTTATAGGACTGTGACCGCTGGCACTGAATTGTACTAACTATCCTCTTGAGATAGCCTTGAATCAGACACTGGGCTTTGAATCCCTTGTGACCATGAAGGTTAGCCTGGGCTTTGTTCCACATCTGATCCAAATGTCCTCTGTAGGACCCAATGCTTTTTCCTCAGAATGCATTTCCTCTTTTGTTAGAGATGCATTTCTTCCTCCCATATGTTGCTCGGATTGCCTATAGTCTTCAGCTATTCTGCACTCTGGGCTTGCATAGGCTGGATTTCAGCCTCCTCCAAGTGAAGGATGAGCTAAGCCCTAAGAATGCTGAAATATGCCAGCTTCTTGCTGTTTGACTTTTGCTCTTTTTCTCTTCTGTGCTTTGGAAGCAGAAGATTTGCATGAGCGTGGCAGAGCCTAATTTATGGAGGACCTCACTGAGATGTGCTGGCATGGGTTGGAAGGGAGCCTGCCTCTGGCAGTGTGGTTGATAGATCGAGTTCTTCAGCTTCACATCTTGGAACTCACCCTGGGACTAGTGCCCTTTCCATACCCACATTGACTTTGTGGCACGGGTGGCATGAAGAACATTTGCCAGTTTCCTTATAACAGTAGACTGTGTCACCATAGCATCACTTCTCTTCACAATCAGTCATTGCTTATGAAACTCAAGGCTGCCCCAGGGAGAGCTGGCTGATCTTACCTGTCTTCAGCTCTGCCCTGGTGCCCGGTGACTCCACTGTCTGCATGCCATGTGCCCAGGGAGCCGTGCACGCTGTGGGCTCCTCCCTGCCCTCCCCCCGGTAAGGTTGAGTCTCGAGATGCAAACATTCAGGCGAACCTGTTAGCCACCTGGCAGAGGCGCTGGCCAGATTGGCAGTGCCGCCAGCCAGTTGGAAAGCCGTGCAGCCAACACCTGGTAGGCAGTGCTAAAGAGGAAAATATGTATTCCAGAAACATATGGGAAGAGGAGAATCTGCTACATCTCCACACACAAATCACCCCCACACAAACGCATACATCATTTCTCTCTTCAGCTCCTGAGGTGCTCAGCATTTTTCTAAGAGGCATGGTAGTGCTGTAAGTGCAGCCTACGTGGACATCTGACAAATTCTTTGGCGTGACATAGGGTCACAGTGTCTGCTATGGAGAAAAACATTTTCATATTTCAAGTGTTTATCTCGTAGCATTTGAGTGCTTTAGAAGATTAATATCTGGAGCTCAGTGGAGCCTCAGGCAACAGGAGAGAACACTTACAGCCAGCCCCAGACTTAATAACCCTCCCCATCTCATTCGCTGTAATAATGTTTAATTAATATAAGCCTCCTGCAAGTAGGATAAAAATTACTTATTTTTATAACTCAGCCTCAATTTTTCATTTCATTTCCTCTCCCCCGAGTCTCCCTACAATTAGTTGGACGTAGTTTCTTAGAAGACTCTGTCATATGTGCGCACGCGCCTGTGCTTGCGTGCACAGCCCGGGAGAGGCTGGTGCTGCCTCAGACAGCTCAGCACGCAATTCTGGTTTTTACCCTTCTTCTACCCTTTCTTCTCTTTCTTAGTTAGTTATGAATTGCAAAACCTCATCGCTGTGGCCGGGGGAACGTTTTCCTACTGTGATCTGGTTTTGTGCCAGCGTGGAGAGCTCTGCCTTACGGTGCTGTGCTGTGCCAGGCACCGAAGCACTCAGAGGTGCAGGCAAGCGCTCAGGCCTTGCCCAGCAAGTCACGGGCTCTACAGGCAGAGGAAGAGGAAGAGGTAGCAGCTCTGGGGGGCTGAAGTGCCCACAGCGGCGGAGGAAGTCAGCAGCAGACACCAGGCACAGGCTGAGAGATGGTTGTTGGTGCTGCCACGGGATCAGCCTCCTGGCTGGGTCAGGCAGGGATGCGCCCTCCCGGCGGCCGTGCCGCTGCCTTGCCCACGCAGCGCAGGGCTGCGGAGGGGCCGGCATGCAAAGGCATCACTGCTGCGCCTTGCTTTGGTCCTGCTTTTAGAAATTAAGAAGACATGACACAAAAGGAAACAACTGTTTGGTTTTTTCCTCCCCACACAGCTTTTAAAGCAACTCGAGAAACATGAAAAAGAGGAGATGCCGGCCCCTCGGCGGCGACAGAATCGAAGCATTGTTTGGTTCACACTCCCCCATTCTTCCCCTGCCTTTCCCTCGTGCTCCCTCCAGCACTTTGTTTCTACTTAGAAAATTCATCCTTAGACTCCAGGGAGCACAGAATGAAAAGCCCTTGTTCGGGGTGGTCTTTTCTTGTGAATTCCTCACCCTGGGGTGAGCAGTTGGGTGAAGGAGAGCAGCTGTGCTTGGTTTAGGGGCAGGGCAAAAGCTAACGGGAACTCAAAGCCGCTGGAGCCCAATTTGCTCTGATTTAAAGGTGCTGGCCCAGGCTAGAGGCCGTGGCTGCTCCATGGTAGCAAGGAAATGTGCTGTGCCTTTAAAAGCCATGTGGGATGTGTTTCTATTTCTTCTGAAAATGGCAAAACAAAAATTAAAATTAAAAGGGAAAAAAATAATGAAAGGAGGAGCCCTGGCTCAGTCTGCATGAGAGAGAGGGGGAAGGAAATGACCATGGTGAAATATCCTCTGTGAGGCACTTGATTAGAAAAGTCTGCTGAGAGACAGGCCTGAATTCCTCAGATATCTCCCGATTTCATTTTATGCACTGCATGCAATTCCTCCTCGTCTTTGGCGCGGAGAACGTCTCAAGACTGACAAGACACCCACTGCTCTCATTCCACTATTTTTATTTCCAAGATACTCTTTCAGGCAGCTCTGCATTTCTTTTTTTAGCCCTATGTTCCGTGGGCTCTTCACACCATGGATTAGCTCCACGTCTTCTCCTGCAGGCTCCCGTTACGTGTCTGGGGACCCCGTTGGTGAAAGTGGACCCAAAGTGCCCAACTTAGCAGAAACCCAGCATGGTTCCGGCTGTTACCCTGCCCTTTGCAAACCTAGAAAATACTGTTGCTTCCTTTTCCATGCCCCCACAAGAGATCACCAGGATTTTTCTCTCTATGGATTTTCAGATGCTTCCCTTCTGTAGAAAGATTCCCCTTAGCTGCAGCTAGCAAGATTCAAGGAGCAACAAGTTTAGGTTTCAATGAAGTTTCATCCCCCCTCCTGCTACATCAATGGCAATGTGCCACTGGTGTCAAGATAGAGGTCTTAAGACCTGAAAATAAATCTGGGTTGGTAAGCTGGGCACCTCAACTCTTCACCGTCTTTGAATTTCACCGGGGTCTTGATCCTGAAGGGTGTAAAGATCCTGGGTCGTATCCTTAGCTGGTAGGTGCGGTTGCGTTGCTCTCAGTGATGCTACGCTATAAGACAGCACTGAAAAGCTGGAATCGGTGTGTTTTGCCCATTTTTTCCCCTCCCCTTTTCTTGCAGTCATTACGCAAATACCTTTTGGTCCTAGAAGAGCACTGTGGGGTCTGCATCTCTACCACACGCTGCTTCTCATTCGGGTGAGCACGGCATCGGAGTCCGAGCCCTGGCAGCATTGTGAACCCCGCGTTGTTCAGATGTTGGCAGCTGTACATGCATGCAGAAAAGGAAGCAATTTTAACCTTGCAGCTCTCCTGACCACGTAGTTCTTGGGCTGGGCTGCAAAAACCCACCAAGAGCTTCTGTTGTGGGCCATGGCCTCACTGGCTTTGAGGGTCAGGAATGCTGCTCATTCGGGTTGCAGGCGCTGCAGGGAAAGGTTTATTTGTTTCAAAGCGTTTCCAGCAGAGGAATGTTTGTAGTGCTCTGAAGTTTCATAAGAGCTTATTTTTTAAGGAAAACAAATGTTGAGCTGTTTTTAAGCTGATGGTGACCCTTTACCATTCCTGTGTTTTTCCCATGGGATCTTTAAAAGGGAAAGTTTCATATTTTTCCTGCAACCCATGAGAACTTCTGCCTGAAGGCCTTGATCCTACTCTGTCCAAACCAACAGAAAGGTTTTCATGGTGTGAATGGAGAAGGGCTGGACTGAAACTGGGTCTGCACTTACTCTCATGAGACTTAGTCTCAAGCCTTGTGCCTTGGGGACACATTTTGACCTCTAGGGTCAATCCTGTCCCCTTTGAAGTAGGAGGGAGTTTTGCATGTGGGGTGGTGTGAAAGCCAAGCACTTCTGTGCAATGAGTGAGCAGCTGCACGCTGTGGGAAGGAGACCACATACCCGCTCTGTCTCTCCCCGCTCCCGCCATGTGTGGTGCAGATTGCCTCTCAGCAAAGCTGTATGCGGTTCTCCTGACCCTTGTTTGCACAGTGGGGACAACAAACCCTAAAAAGTCATTTGTGCCTTGGCTGCCTGCAGCATGGTGGAGCTGGGACGCCACACCACCCAGATCACGGGAGGTTTGCTGAGCATTGGCTGGGCTGTGCAAGTGCCCTGGCCACGGGGTAGGGCCAGGCTGTGGCCATCCTCGTGCCCGTACTGTCTTACATGAGAGAAGGGGCATGGCCATGGTCTGTCCCTGCATTGCCAGCAAAACTCCTGGGCTGGAGGCAGAGGAGAAGAAACCAGTCTTCTGGGGCTCACCCATTTCTTCGCTTCTCGCCTGTCTGAGTCCTTAGTCACTTTTTGGACCCAAACACCAGTGACACACACTGCATATAAAACTGGGCTGGAATGCTCTCTGGAAAGCAAGACACTGTCTGTCAAATCTTAGCACGTGCATCACTCCATCGCTTCGCAGCAGTGACTTAGCAGCCCGTGAGTCACAGAGCCCGATTCAGAAAAGGGCGTGTGTGCGTGAGCAAGCCGCAATGTGCAGCCTGTGCGGTGGAAGCACCAGCTCAATTAATACCTTTAATTGTGCATGCACAAACGCCGGGTGCGGGTGGGTCTCTGCACATGTGCCTTTCATGTAGGGGCATGCAGGGTGCCTGCCAGGCTGGCGGTGGACGCGGCGCGATGGCAAGCAGCTCACTTAGCATAAATGTCAGGCTCTAATTGGCATTTGGTTTGTCAGGGACACCGTGCCCTCCCTGTGCTCCCGGGGGGAGGCAGTGGGACTCACAATTGCGCGGCGCTGTTGAGGACGTGAGGCTTAATTAAGAGAGAGGATGTAATGGCCCGTCCATTAGAAAGGCTCCGGAGAGCAGGCGGAGGGCTTGGTTCTGGGCAGGTGTGGGGTTTTATGCCTTTTCACGGACTGATTTAGAGACTGAAATGGCAAGGACTTGGCAGGCTAATTAACACATAATCAAAATTGAGGGGATTTTCCAGCAGACGCAGTGATCTAGTTAATATAAATATTAGTTTTACGGAGGATTGATTTCCCTTCGTAAATGAAAGTCTGTCATTGAGGAGAGGCCTGTCACTGAAATTACAGTGAGAGCCTTTTGAGGTAAATTTGCATGATTTGCCAAAAAAAATTAAAAATACAATAACTATCCAATTTCAATCTGCATATTCATGCAGCTGCCATCCCCCTGCTACCAGAGCACCCTGCAGTCATGAGGGGATCAGAGCTGATCCGCTCCCCGGGAAAGGCAAGGGCTGATGCAGCCTCCAGTTCACACATCCCAGAAGGATGGCAGGATCTGGCCCCGCTGGGACGTCTCCCCAGCCCTGACACAGCACGGTCAGGGGTGGCATTTGGGGCTGTGGAGGCAGCACGGAGGGCCCAGAGCAGAGATGTCACCTATGGGATTTGACAGACAAGAGGTGGCTGCTGGTAGGCTGCAGCGCTGCCACTAAAACACACCGCGAAACAGGCTCTGCAGTGAAAAAGAGCGCGGTGACCTTTGGAGGGACGTAAGTGAAGGCAGTTCAGTGTGGGTCATCCATAGGAGCAGCAGCTGTATCTCAACGATATCCAGCGAGGGGGAAATGTGGAGGGAATCTGAAGTCTCGGTAATTGCTTGTGTACATCCTGCCCGACATGTTTTGCTGGAAAACCTCCAGATGTGCTGCTGAGACCGATGAGGAAAGGTGCTTTTCTTGGGAGAGGGGGTGAGACATGCAGGATCCAAGCACAGGCAGGCTGACCTTGCAGAGGGGGCGGCTGCCATGGCTCATGCTTGCAGCCTGACCCGAACCGCGAGGCTTCATCCCCCGCTGCCCCTAATGTCCTCTCAGATGGCTTGCTAGCAGGGGGGGACGGGTGCGCCAAGAGCAAACCGCGTTGGCCAGATGGTTTGTTTGCAGGGCCCGGCTGGTGATTTATCCAGGACTCACTGCCGTGCACATACAAGCGACTGCCATCGTCTGGCTGGGGATGGTTGCGTGTTCATGCTCCTCTGGCTCCCCTACATCCAGATGATCCCATAAATCTTCCATGAGATTTATGCCATAGTATCAGTTGCAAAAACAGTGGTAGGTTAAAATGCCTGAGCAGATTCATCCTGCCTTTTTTGAGCCGGCACTTTGAACTACCAGTGGCAGTTTGGTTGGGGATGTAGCTGCCGTGTTAGCTGGAATAGAGGCTGCAAAGCAAAGTTCTGGGAAAGAGATTAAAATGCATTTCTGATTCTGGAAGAATTGATCAGCTCATCGTTGCAAGGCTCCCTTCAAGTGCTTTAGCAGGGGAAATCAGTCTTTCAGGTGGTTTCTGTGCCAAAGGCTTCCATTTACTGTATCAAACAGAGCGACTACTGGAACCACCGGGCTCCCACATGCTGTTCCAACAATTAGCTCCACAGCGCCCTTGTTCAGTCAATCTCAGCAAATTCACAGGGCTTTTCAGAAGGTCCAGCTAGCCATTAGAGTGGTCCAGCCATTTCATCTTCAAATGACACCAAGTTGTGTCTGCTTGCGCTCTGCTCTCCGTTCCAGCAGCTCCTGTTACCAGGACCAGGGGCAGGAGCACATGGTACCCAAACCCACCGCCACTTGCCGGGGAGCAGCTGGGTTCATCACCCAAAGACTGAGCCTCCCCGCAGCCCTTGGGATTGCCAGCAGGTCCTGGAGAGCTCTGTGGGCTCCAGCAAGCGCTGGGCAGGCAGCACAGAAGATGCAGGGTTTGGGAGGGCTCCCGCGGGTCTGAAAGAGCCTGTGTGGATGGGGGGGCATTGGTTTTGGCTGCGGTTCAGGAGTTTCTTTGATTTCACAGCCTGATAGGAATGGGAACGAATCGGAGGTCGATGTCATCCCTGGTGGGAGGGATGTGACTCAGAGGCACACAGGCTCTTTGGCTGAAGCGGCGGAGGCAGTGATGCTGGGTACCACTGGCTCCCAGTGAGGGGTGCAGATCGTGGGGGGTGTCCAGCTGCACAATTAACATAGTCCCCTGCGTTCAGCTGTGGGTTTTGGGCAGATCCAAGGGTGGCTTGCATCCCTGCACTCAATCAGGCTGCCTAGATACTGGCACCAAAGGTCGGTCCTGAACTTTGAGGATCTGGATTTGATCCTTCTTAAGCCTGGCTGGTGCTTTTATTAAGGATTTGCCTGTGAGACCATTTCAGCTGTGAGATAATTGTGTGATCATAGTCTGATTTGCTCTTCCACTTTGTTTGTTGTTGCTGCTTTTTTCTTTGAAGAGGCTTGTAGTGAATTACAAAAAGAGGATTTTAATTCAGGAGACCTTGATGACTTATTATGCCTTATTGCTCCTTAGGCATGGAGTACAGCTTGTTCTTTTTTCTTCCTCCGCTTGTTTATCTCCCACATCTCCTCCTCCACCACTACCACTCCAAAGTAAATCACAAGAACACTCCTCCATTAGAGAACGGCATGGTACTGTTTCAAGTGATTCACTCAAGCAGGAGTGGGCAAACATGCTTTCATCTTTTCTTCTGCTACTGTTTGTTGGCATAAAGTGCCAAGTGGCCCAAGCACATTTCATAGGTGCTGGAAAACATTGCTGGAAAATGTTGCTTTTTCTTTATGTGGCCGGTCGGGGACAGATTTGTCCTTCACGCAGCAAAGTCAGTGAAAGTTCATATGGAGTGGATACGCTTTTGCAATATTTTGATCATACATCCCAGGAGTAGAGTGATGGCAAATCTTTCTGCTGTCTTGTCCTAAATTTATTTTAGAAAGCTATGTAGCTCACGGTGGTTGGTTTCAGCCCAGCTTTCTGGCAGTGACAAACTTGCAGCAGGGCCAGTGGCTGTGCAACCACTGATACATCTCCCTTGGGCTGGGATGTCACCGGATTGCTGAGCAGCAGCAAGGTGAGCTGGTGTTTTCCAGGTAGGACCTGTCTTTCGATGCTCGGGAACTGGGCTCTAAGTTCAGGTCTCTCTGGTTTCAGTTTTGGAGGTGTTTTGGGTGCACTTTGCAAACATTCTCAGTGCAGACGCTGCTTTTCTGCCATTGCTGTGGGCACTGAAGCCGCAGAAGGAGCAGGGCAAGCAGAAGGCAGGCTGCTGCTCAGAGCTTTGCCCGTCAAGTGCAGCGGGCTAAGACGTGGGGAAAGGAAGCCACAGACCCTTAGGTGTGGTCCTGGGGCAGAGGTGACCCCGCTGGGCTGCAGGAGAGCTCGCACATGCTGGCATGAAGCACCAGTGACACTTGCCCGGTGCAGCAAGAGCAAGCGTGTTCATCCCTCCATTGAGTGAAACGTGAAATACAGCAATATCTGTCATTGGCTTGTCTGTGTCACCTTGTACTGCAGGCACTGCAGTCGGAGCAACCCAAGGGACTCTGTCCTGACATTGGTCATGATGGGAGGGGGCTGGTAAGGGTCAGATCAGCTACACGCTTGGCTTTCAGTCTGTGCTAAGGGACTTCAGGCAGCCAAGCTGCAAATGGGGAACTCTTTGAGGAGGCTTCTCATCAGAGAGGGCTGGAAACCACTGATTCCAGACCAAATCAGCCGTGCCCAGGGATTTGTATCCATGGGCTTTTGCTGCTATTGGTATTCAGATCAAGTATCTCCAATTCCAGTCTCAGCCTTGAACTTCTCCTGGGATATCAAATGTACCAAATCTCCTCCCTGAGGATTGACAAAAAGCATGGCACAATTTAAAATGTAATATTAAAGCAAGTGAATCCCCTGCTGTATGTATTTCAGCTACCTTAAAGTTTGCAGCTACCCGGTTGTCACCTGTGCATACTTCACTCACTGGGACCATGTCCTTCCTCTGTGCTATGCTTTAGGGGCTGTTTTGCTGCATTACAGAAAAACCGAGAGCCAGGCTTTCATTTTGTCATGTGTATCCTCAAAAAATTGTCAGCTAGACCCTGACTGTGGAGTATTTACGGCTGGGGATGAAAAGAGGCAGGATGAACACAGCTTGTGATCCCCATCCCAAGATGAGTTTTCAGTACCGGTGGTTAGAAAAACCCAGGCTTGTTCACTGAGCAAGCTCCCAGCAGAATAAACACAACCCCCCACCAATGTCATTATTGTGGCGTTGCTTCTTCTGACAATAACTGCTCTTTAACTTCTCCTAATTACATTGATCTTCGGCTTACTGCTTTCTGGTTTTGCTGTCGGTCTCCTACCAGAGGGTAGTGGCTGGTGAGGGAAGTGTGCCCCTCGATGCCCTGCCCAGGCTGCACAGGGCGCAGCGGTGGCACGGCTTGCGATGCACACGGAGGGTGCCGGTGTGAGACCCCACTCCTGCAGGCATGGGTGTGAGAGCCTGCCCAGCACTGCCAAAGCCACCTGGCAGGAGGTGAGACACTTGCTGCAAGCGGCGCAGAAAATAATATAATGGTGTTTTCCTCTTTGAACAGACGGCAAGAATTACCTGCAGCTGCAGAGCAGCAGAAGGAGGGAAGGCCAGCGAGCCCGGCTCATCAGCCCCACCATCTATCTGCCCCGGAGCGCTGTCTGCATGGTCTTCCAGTACCAGGCGTGGGGCAGCAACGGGGTGATGCTGCGGGTCTGGCGGGAAGCCAGCCAGGAGCACAAGGCGCTGTGGGTCATCACGGAGGACCAAGGGGAGGAGTGGAGGGAAGGCCGCATCATCTTGCCGAGCTACGACATGGAGTACCGGGTAAGATGCTCGGGGAAGGTGTGCTGGGCCAGACAGGCATCTCCAGCATCTTTATTTCAGTGTTTTAGAGCCAGGGCCCATTCATCATTAGGGAATGTGGCTGTTTTCATTGTGTTTCTCGAGTTACTATAGTAACTAAACGACACTGTTTGTTATTCAGAGAGTGCCTGTCTTCTGCACAGACTTGGGCCTTTGTTCAGCCTGTTGCCTTTTATATTCCTCAAATCTCACACTTTGCAAATATTTTCCCTTCTTTTTTTTTTTTCATTTTGTTTTGTGCATTTCCCGCCCCCCCCAGCTGATGGTCATCAGATAGTCTGAGCAGAGGCAGGTGCACAGCTTCAGGGAGCAAACCCAAACCCTGCAGCCAGGAGAAGTGGGAAGCTGGGGGGGGGTTCGGCCAGCTTTTAAGGGTAGGCAGCAAACAGCCCTTCTCCAGCCTCGGCTGCAAGTGCTGACGTGGGAGAAGGAAGAGGGAATGTGGGTTCGTTTGTGAATCCGCTTCTCAGATGCCTTAGACCAGATGAGAGGGCTGGGTGCAGCGCTGTGGGGTCAAGGCCAAGTCCCCCTGTCAGGAGATCAGTGGAAGAGGAGGGATGAGCTGGAGGGAGCAGCACTGCTTGCCACAGCCGCCTGAGCCCCTCTGGCACGGCTGTGCCAGCACCCCGCTGAGAGGCTGCTGCTTCCAGGAGTGCCCTTGGCATGGTTAGCCCTTCCGGCCAGCGCGCTGTTTGCCAGGGAGCCAGGGCTGCTGTTGTCACTTGTTAATGAGCATCAGCACGGCATCCAGCACCCTCCAAAGCAAAAGGAAACACTAATCTGCAGGCCCAGGGCAGAGCTTTGACGACCACCCCAGCAGGGAGCCTTGCTCTGGCTGGCTCCCAGCCCTGACCCTGACCCGGGGAGCTGCTGCTCTCAGGCCACTGACCCCTCCAAACTGCTGCCTCCTGCGTGGGTCGATGGCTCGCACTTGGGACCAGCAGCTCTGACACTCTGTCCTGAGCACAGATAGACACCCAGCCCTTCAGGGAATTCTCCTTGCAGGCAGGCACAGGATCAGACTGCCCAGCCACGCCAGAGAAAGGGGGCACCTAAAATGCAGAGAGGAGGTTTGTGAAATACATAGCCCTAGGAAATTATTTGGACCCTCGAGAGTAGTCAGGGAGATAGAAGGCAAAAGCTTTGCACTGGAGCTGCGTGACTAGTTTGCATATGTGTGTTTGGCTTTTTAATACAATACCACTAAACGCAATATGCCTACAGATAAGAATGATGGGCACTGGATGACTACTTTGTGCGTTAAACGTGAATATACCGGCATTAGCTAAATAACAGCATCATTATGTAAATAATGCCAGTCTCTCCACTCAGCAGTTCTTAGAGCTAACGACTCTATTTATTTTTGTAAATATATTTTGCCTGTGATTAAGTAGGAATAAATTGACCCTTCTCCTCTAACATTTCAATACTTCTTATGTAATGTTGATGGGAACAGCATGTCACAGTTAATGTAGCAGTGCATTTTGTTTCCTTCCCTTCCTTTTTCTGATCGTAGCCCAGTTAATACCACGGGCCAAATCTGCTGCTGCTGTAAGTCAGTGTTATGCCACTTGCATCATTTGTGCAAGGGCCGGAGGGTGGCCTGCGATGCTGAACGTAGATTCACTGAGTCTTTATTCCATGCGAGAGACATTTAATTGAACAAATTGCGAGCCGAGTGCTGCCAGGTCAGGTAACAATCTTTCTGCCGAACCCGTCCCTGCAGAGCAGCTTTCCCTGAGGAAAGGGTGGCAGAGGCAGGGCAAGGAAGCAGGACTAGTCTCAGGTCATCCACAGGTGTGCAGGGAATGCCAGGAGCAGATCTTCTGCCCTTTCCCTTGGGAGCAGCAGCTGCTCTCTGCCTCCCAGCTTAGCATTGACGTTTCTGTCCCAACTTCTCACAGATTGTGTTTGAGGGATTTATACGCAACGGCCACTCAGGAGAGCTCGCCCTCGATGACATCCGGCTAGGCACCGACATCCCGCTGGAGAACTGCATGGGTACGTGCTGTGTCCGGCCGCGGGGTCGGGGATCGCGGTGGGGACAGCTGGGGATGGAGAGCTTTCACTTGTAGGCTGCCAGTGGGCCACTTCTTCTCCCCTGCTTGAGTTACTGGGAGTTTCTGGATCTCAGCTGGGACTCTCCTTGTCCACAAAAGAAATGAGGGGGACTCAGTCTCTGAGGGACGGGGGCTCTGACCGTGTTGGTGTGAGAGGCAGGAAGCACATGTCTCTGCAGCGCAAAGCTGAAAGAGCAGCTGAGGGTTACCGAGGACTATTCTATGTGGTAAGGACATACACCAATTTTAAAAGGAAAGTGCTGGACAAAAGAAACCAGCTGTCAGTCAGTATTACATGTGTGGAGGGGCCAATGAGTTCAAAAGGAGTCTGCTTTAATAAGAAATAAAATAGCGGAGGGGTTTTACAGCAATGTTAACAGAATAACAAAAGAAATTTTTGTCCTAGAATTCACCGTTCCCCAAACCAGGCCAAAAGCCAAGTGGATTCATTCAATGTGAAAGACAGAGAGGACTTTAAAAAAAAAAGAGAGAGAAAAAAGTGTGTTTTAGCAGTTTGCTGGTGGGGCTGTTGGCCTGCCCTGTTCCTCTAGCTGGCGTATCCATGCACGCACTCTGATGGCTCTGGTCACCATCTAGCTTGGATGTGGATTTAGAGCCATCCCAGTTGAGGATGGGACCAAGAGTATTCAATTAGTGGGATCCGTGCTGAGAGCTGCCCACAGTAGCGAGGCCCTGCTCTTCTGCGTGACCTGGGGGAGGCACGTTTCACTGTTAAATACCCGCAAAGCGTCCGACCCATCCTGAAGTCAATGGAAAAAGCCAGGTGGAGCAGAGCCTCTCTCCCCTTTGGGCTTGGAAAGGCCCAGTTCAGTGAAGCTGCTGTCCTCTCCCCGAGCAAGGGAGAGGGAGGATCCCAGTGCCTCCTAACCCAAGCGGGACAGACGCTCTCTTCCGAGGGGTGTGTCTCAGGGGAGGAGCCATGGGACAAATTGTGCCTGGGAAGGGCTGGTCATGTCGCTTGCCACGCTGTGCAGGCAGGCGATGGTGAAGGTGGTGCAGGAACCAGCATTAATAATAGAATAGAGTACCAGAACTGCCCCAGAGATGCTCTTGAGCGCCGTTGGTCCCAGTTTCTTTGATGCTTTGAACTCTGCTGGTCTCCCATCTGCCAAAGGAGCTAATACTCCCTATGTCAAATTCCCTGTATTTAAGGCTTGACAGTGGTGTTTTAATCCCTTGCCTTCTATGGCATTAAAGAGAAGCAAGACTGATGATTAACACTAATAGCATTTCCTATTAACTTCTTTCGAGCTCAGCAATTCACCTAGCTCCAGTGTTACTGTATCTTGGGCCTAAAGCTTAATATTTCAAAACAAAAGCATTAATAAATTATAAAGTTTCAAGCGTTGCCAGCCCTAAAAATAACACCAAATTGCTACACAAAATTATTTGTCCCATTCTAGGAAGTTGAATGGGAATCTTAAAGCCAATAAGGATAGTTTATTTCAAATCATTTCTAACAAAGGGCTCCCACTGCAAGCTTTAACATAACTCATGGGTCATTTACGATGTCACCAAAATAATAATGAAACGGTAGAGATACAGTGCTGCTCTCTCTCTGTCAGGGCCATGAGAATAGCTGACTCCAGCACAGGCTACTGTTTTTTCAGATGCAATCCTGGGAAGTAATCTGATTCCTTTTTAGCGTGAAAGAACGCTAATAAGTCACAATAATTTTTTCCTTTGACAGATGTGTCGTTTGCATTCTGAACTTGAGTGATGATTTCATAGCACTCAGTAGAGCCAGAGTCTGCTTCTGTGACTCACAGGCACAATGCAGAAGTAATCTAAAAATGATCAGAAGTCTATTGCTTCTGCGAGAAAGTAATCAGTAATAAGTACTGATTATTGCTTTTCAGATCCAGTAATTTGTAAGAGATTACTTGAAAGTATCTTGAAAGAAGAAAAAAATCACTTGCCTGTGTTTCTTGGCACTGTGAGATGGAGAGGAGCATGGCATCGATGCCCAGAAGTAACACAGTTCCCGTGTGACTAATGATGCCAGAGTTGAGCCAGAAACCAAACTGATCTTGGAAATTTTAGGGGGTTTCATCACTGGGCCAGGTGGGGCTTTGTCTTTGGATGATTCAGGCCAGCCAGCTGAATCCAAATGACCCTCAACTTCGGACATATTTTTCTCTGAAGTCTGTGTCTGAGTTGAAGCTTATTGCGTCTGGTCACTCCTCAGCCGAGACAGGGTGTCTGCCCATCCTGGTGAGGTTGGCTAGCACCCCATTCTGGGGGGCACAGCCACAGCCACTGCTCTGCTTGGCCACTGCAAATCGACAAAGACATGAACTGTGGCCTTGTAATATTCCCCTCTCTAATACTAGGGATTTTTTTTTTCCTTTGCAGAACCCATCACAGCTTTCCCAGGTGAGAACTACTTTCCAGGTAAAACTGCACTTCTCTCGGTGGTTTCTTTCTGCTGGCATGGGCTTTTACATTGAAGGAAAGCAATGTGCGTGCTTGTACAAACAGCAAATGTTCTGAGCAGTGAAATGGCAAGCGTGTGCTAAACCTCCCCCGCCACAGCAGCAGGAGGTGACACCCTCTGACTCCTGCTAGGTGACAGGGAGCAGGCAAACAGACAAGTCCTACTGTCTTCGGGCTGAATAGCACTAGGAAACCTGCTATCACGGGGCACCTGGCCTCCTGAAGAGCAGCTGAGCCCAAAATGGGAAGGCTGAGGAGTAAAGGGTAGTTATCAACTGACTTAAATGAAAAACCAGTAGCCAATTAAAGGTAAAATGAGGTGGCAATGACTTGCATTAGTGTGGGGGAAGGTTGTTCTCTAGTTCATAGATGCTCTGGCAGTGGTGGTGTTTGAGCTGCTGGTGAAGGAGGGTGGGGCTGGTCTGCTTGGAAGGGGAAGGGAGTTGGGAGGTAAAAGTGGGAGAGCGAACTGCTGTGAGGAGCTCTGAAGGTGACAGTCAATAAAAGGAAAACAAGGTGAAATGGTGCATTTAATAGCTTAATACTAGCCTGAAGGATAGAAACTGGCATTTCTCTGATCAAACCTACAGAGTAAGACAAAAGGTGAGGAACACAGAAAAACTGCCTTGCTCTTTGAGCAGTCAGTGGGGATGTTGTTTGTCTTGCTCTGGGGTGAGAAAAGCTATCTGCTTTTGCAGGGAAGATCAGTATAGTCTGTTGGAGAGGTTTTTTTCCCCTGTTTTGATTTTGGATTTTGTCTTCCTGCCTGCCTTTTCAGGAATGCGTCTGGGGGTTGTGTTGTGATGAAGAGCAAACTTGGGGCTCCCCTTACTTTGAAAGTTGTTTTGCCAGTTCAGTCAATGCACCCTTTGCTTTCACTTGGACATGATGTCTGTACTCTTCCCATCCCTTACTCTGCTGGTGGGCTGTAAGATATGGCTGGGCTCTACCCTAGAAGCAGCTGCATTTCTGTGCGGGGCAAAGCTGTCTCTGGTAGGTATGTGTGGTGGGAGCTGTGGCAGTAAAGGAAAAGTAGACACCAAGACTGAGGTCATGTGCGCAACTCCATCCCTGGGGCGTGAGGCAGGCTGTGGAGCGTTACCAGCGGGAAGGACATGTGCAGGGCATAACACCATGTTTTCAGTCATACCCATAGTGTAACAACTAGGAATTTGGGCTTGCTTGTTTGTAGGCTGCTTATTTATCTGCTACTCAGGCTTGTGGTGTTACTGAAAAGCTGCTGCAATATTCTCAGCTGACAGTTAAAGCTTCACGACCCTTCCTCACTTACACCATCTCTCTGTGTTCTCCTGATCTGTTACCTATTTTGCAAACAGCATCCTTGTCTTTTGGGGCTTGTAACATGCATGTCATATTCCGTGTGAATCTCATTCTGGGTTCTCACATTGAGTTATCCCAAAGTCATGTTGTTTCTTTTGCCCTTCACCTTGTATGCCCTGTTGTTTCTTTTGCCCTGCTGCC
The DNA here is from genome assembly GCF_000690835.1 of Fulmarus glacialis. Classification (NCBI taxonomy): domain Eukaryota; kingdom Metazoa; phylum Chordata; class Aves; order Procellariiformes; family Procellariidae; genus Fulmarus; species Fulmarus glacialis. The sequence continues at coordinate 16,501 of NW_009191137.1, read as the reverse complement.
TGTATGCCTCCATTTCCCCATCATATTGCGCAGGACACACTGGCTGGGTAGGGACAGCGTTTGCTGTGCCCAGCACAGTGAGGTCCCTGAGCACCACAGGCAGATGCTGTTGCAGGCACACCTCCCCTTCATACAGGAGCTCGCCAGCTTGTGCCAGTGGGCTCCTGCCCATCGCTGTCTCCCTGGAGGACATCCTAGCGCTGCTCACAACAGGGGAGCAATTGCAGCAAAAGGTTGAAAAGGTTTCCCTGGCTGACAGGCAGGAATAGGTGGGGCAGAGGGATGGAGTGACCAGGAAAGGAGCAAAATGCAAAGGGAAAACATGAAGAAGTGAAAATGAAGATTGGAGAAACCAAGATAGCAATTAAAATGAGGGAAAGACAGAGATGCTCAACAGGAGGAGAGGGCAAAAGAAGGGGAAGAAGTCCCTGGCTGGATAAAAAAAGGGAGCTCAAGAGGAAAGACTGTGCAGAAAGTATTGAGATGTTCTGTAGCCCCCACTCCTGCAATTACACGATGAGCTGAAAAAGTTGGATGCCATTAAAAATAATAGCAAATCCTTCCTCTCCTGGCTTGGGAGCAAAGCTGAAAATATGCACCTTACAGGCTCCAGGATCACAAGGCAAATAACAAGAAGAGAATTGTGTGGGTGGAATATCTTTCAGCTAGTGGGTCGGGATCTTACAAGACCAGTCAAGTGTGCTTAAACTGTGCTGCATTTGAGAGTTGATGTATCTCACCCATAAAGAAAAGGTATAACAAGTGGCTGGAAGCAAGGAGTTAGATAAATACCAGGCTAAAAATAAGAGACATATTCCAAAGAGCATGGAGACAAACTGCGGGGGGAATTTGCCTTTGGGACTGGTGGATTCTCCCACACCGGATATCCTGAAATCAACACAGGGATATCTTCCTGGAGAAATGACAGGTAGCAATTAAGGGGTTGAGGCTGACACCAGTTTTCTGCCATTCAGATTAGATGAGTATAATACTCACTTTCATCTGTGCCATCTGTGAAAAGTCCAGCTCTGTTGCTTGTCCACAGCGATTAATGTCCGTGATCTTGGAGAGGAATACGAGCTGTGACATGACAGCGGCAGAGCAAGGCAGGCAGCCCTCTAGGAGGCTCTCTGGAAAGGATTTTCTCCTTTTTTTCCCCAGATTACTTTTGTTCTTGCTTCTTTTGGGTTTTGATTTCTGCTACACAGCTCTAAAACTGGTCCCTGTAGATAGAGTCTTCCCTGTTGGGAATAAGAGGGGGCTGTACCCGGCCAGGTTGGAGGTGTGAGCGCAGCAGCACACCCACATGAAATCATCCATCCTGTAGGGATTAAACTGGGTTTCCACTGATTGATGTCCCCAAGCCGTGCATAAACACAGCACCCACAAACTTGACAGCAACAGCAGGAGGCATTTCTTTATTAAGACGAGAGCGCTAGTGAGTAAATGAAGAAGGGCAAGTGTGTGTGTGTGTGTGTGTGTGGCAGAAGGCAAAGGGGAGTGGAAAAATTATTAAGTTAAGAAGATGGATTTTTTTTTTCCATCTCCCTGAGCAGAGAACTTTTCCGCTGATATAAGAGAAAACTTCCAGAGAGCAGCAGAGCCAGTAAAAACAGAGCAGATAACATCAGCGCTGTGTGCTGAGTGGATGGGCAGCTATATTTAGTGGCTGACAGTGTAAGGAAGAATCATTAATGTTGGGAATTGGCTTCGTTAAGGCTTAGAGACAACTGAGTGTGATTCCTTAATGACTTCAGTTGCTAAATGAACTCTCCAGACTTCTGCTATCTCCTCAGCCGGGCCACAAGGTGCGGAAATGGGGGCTGAGGAGGGGCTCTGCACCACCCCTCATGCTTGCAGCCCTGGCTGCTGCACGGGGACATCTGGAGCGGGCCAGAGCCAAGCAGAGGTTGTCCTGAACCCACAGCTGCCTCAAGATCCCCCAGGGATCCTTCCCACAAGCGAGATCATCTGAGGTGCATCATGCTGCCTCCCTCCATCCCCAGGCAGGGGGCAGAGGTGCATGGGGAAGGGGCAGGGTGTGCAGGCTGGGCACCACAGCACATCCTCCTCTACGGCCAGACCCCCCTTTTGTACTCCCATCCTGGCACCGGGCAATGTACAGCCATCGGGAGGCCATGGAAACCTTCCTCCCCTCTGTTTTTCAGAGGGGTGCGCTGCTCCCCTGCAGGCTCAGGAGCCACCGGCACCCCTGACACCTGCCCCCCTCTCCCCATCCTGGTTTCCACTGGCGGGGCCTGATGCATATCAGTGGTGTGAGAGTCTGTTCGCCTGTAAATCTCTCGCTGGAGCAAGGCACTATGTAAAACAGAGACTGTCACCAAGCATAAACACGAGCGGCCTCTGCACAGCGAGCAACCCCGCGATCTTCCCAGGGGTCGGTCCCACACCCCGGTGCTGTCAGGCACAGGCGAGGTGTTGCTGATCCATTGGGGATGGCGGTGGGATGCATATGGGTCTGGGGCGGCTCAGCCAGCTGGATCTGTGGTGGGAGACAGCGGTGGGTTATCAGTGAAGCTCAGGGCAGCGTTGAACATGCTAACCCTGGCAGGGGGCTGGCGGCGGCCCCCATAGGGTGTCCCACACTGCCACCCCCCATGCAGCTGGTCGGGGGGGCAGCTGCTTGGGGAGGCACAGGGATGCGCTACTTTTGTTTCCCCCATGCCAGGGTGGCCAGTGGAGGTAGAGAAGGAGGTTGGAGGGCTGCCTGCTCCCTGCCTTCGCCACCCCGAACACACAGCCCAGCCGGGACCCCCTTTCCCCAGGCACCGTCGGGGGGCAGGAGGGACAGGGCCACCCTCATTCCTGGCAGCGAGGGGCAGCTGGGCTGAGACAGGGTGAGGGCGGCGTATCTGGCAGGTAGGTTTCTCCTGAGACATTCGAATTTCTTGCCTACAATGACAAATATGTGGGTGGTTCCCAGCCTCCTGCTCTGTAAAAGCAGGATTTGTCTTGCCTGTGTGGGGTTTTTTCCTTCATTTTGGGGGATTTTTTTGTTGTAGCTATACATCTGGGTGCAGTGTTTATTCTTATTTTTACTCCCTGTGCCGGGGTTTTGGGGGATGGGGAGGGGAGGAAAGCCTTGTGACTGGCAGAGGAACCATCATTTTGCCACATCTCCTGTGCTACCAGCAGCAGAAAAGCTGTCGCCATCCCAAATTTGCCAGCCGATGGCTCTGCTGGCCGGGACGAAAACACTTCCCCCAACCAAAATTTCCCCAGCCGATGGCTCTGCTGGCAGGGCAGTGTTTGGAGGGGAGGGCAGAAGCCGTGCTGCGAGATGCCCTTGCTGCTAGCAAAGCCGGGTGCATCCCGCACTGTTTCGTTTTTTCCCCTTGGCATCCTCTGAGCCTGCTCAGGAAACCAAGCTGGAGTTTGGTTAGCGCAGAGCTCAACAATATGCTGACACCAAACGGCTGGGGGGGGGCTGCCCCCCGCCAGCAGGCCGGGGGCAAGGGGAGAGGGCAAGCGGAGTGTGGGGGGGTCAATGTGTCCAGCGGCAGAGCGAGCACTTCAGAGAGTTTCACCGGGGACTTTGCCCCCCTTGAAGTAGCCAGTAAATAAACGTAGTGCAAAAGTGCATCTCTGCCGAGTTATTTACAGCTCGGCCCTGCGAGCAGAGTTGGGGAGGTGGGAGCAGCGTGTGCAGGAGGAATAGTGCAGAGCCGTTCTCGGGCCGTGGGTGTGAGCACAGACACCGGCGCTCCTCTGCTCGGTGCCTGCCGGAGGCGCGTGTGTGTGCGTGCTTCTGCGGACTGGCAGTAAGGTCCTACGCGCGTCTGATCACCAGATGTGTGCCGAGCTGTCCTGGGATGACCTGGTAAGCAGGAGCAGCGCCTTGCAGCCGTGCCCTGCCTCCCAACACGCTGCAGCTGCAAGAGTAGGAAGGGTTAACCATCACTGGGCTGAGCCTGAGTGCTGCCTGCCCTTGAATTCAAGGGAGGCAGGTGCTTTTCCAGCCCTCCCTAGGTGTGTTTGCTTTATTGGCATGAATTCATAGTCCTGGCTTGCTTAAGCTGCAGAGAGCATGAGTTTCTTATGTGAGCATTGGGTTGAATTTCGCAGCCTGCGCCATGTAAATAATCGTAACCATCCTTTCTTGCTTTAAAAAATAAGGAAATCTGTAAGTCTGTGAATGGGGCACCTAGTGAAGCCAGACTGGGTGCAGAGCACTTTCAGGCAGAGATCTCCTCTGTCTTTTCCGTAGGAACGACAAATGTTTCTCCCTGTAATTTCTTTCCCAGTCTCCGGGTTGAATTTCGCAGCCTGCGCCATGTAAATAATCGTAACCATCCTTTCTTGCTTTAAAAAATAAGGAAATCTGTAAGTCTGTGAATGGGGCACCTAGTGAAGCCAGACTGGGTGCAGAGCACTTTCAGGCAGAGATCTCCTCTGTCTTTTCCGTAGGAACGACAAATGTTTCTCCCTGTAATTTCTTTCCCAGTCTCCTGCGGTAACTTCCTTGGCCATC
>NW_009191137.1:7158-11996 GCF_000690835.1 Fulmarus glacialis | reverse complement strand
ATTAGGAACGTGATGTGTTTTGTCACTGCTTGACAACATCTGCCATGTGGAGACAAAACCAGGCGGCTGATCTGGAGAAGGCCAAAAAAAAGAGGGGAAAAAAACATTTGTTGATGCCAGAAATAACAGTAATAATAGTGTGCATATGGAATTTGTATTGCGATCCAGGCAGCCTGATTAATTAAAAGGGAAGAAAAAGGCACTTGAATATGCGGGCTCAGCAAACACCAGGCTGTGCTCCCTGCCAGGAGCACACCCCGCACCCGGAGGCAGCCCCGGGACCTCGTGTTACTCCGTGCTGTACTCTTGAAAGCATGTGTGTTTCTTTTTGTGCGTCTGCATGCCTCCCACCTAGCAACCCTGTTCTGTGTCTCCTCCCCAGGGGCCACCCTCCTGCCAGGGACCGAGCCCACAGTGGACACGGTGTCAGTGCAGCCCATCCCAGCCTACTGGTATTACGTTATTGCCGCCGGAGGTGCTGTTGTGGTGCTGGTCTCCGTCGCGCTGGCCCTTGTGCTCCACTACCACCGGTTCCGCTATGCGGCCAAGAAGAGCGATCACTCCATCACCTACAAAACCTCCCACTATGCCAACGGGGCCCCCGTGGCCGTGGAGCCCACCCTAACCATAAAACTAGAGCAAGACCCCAGCTCACGCTGCTGAGAGCCGAACAGGAACGAGAGAGCAAACAAAACACAAAACAGACAGACAGACAAACTAAGACTTCAAATACGTTGCCTCAGTTTTGCACTTTTTTCCTTACCTAGCATATGTGTGAACTCTTAGACATCTCCGTCCCTTCTCCATCCCCTCAGCCCGCCCTGAATCTTTTAAAAACTCTAAACTAATGCTGCATCTTGGATCGCCAGAAGAGACACACCGCCCCTTCACTTCAGAAGTGAACGCTCCCTTTCGATTACTTTTCGAGGACTCTTGGGGTGTCGGGTGGGGTTTTTTGTTTTGTTGTGTTTGTTTGGGGAGTATTTTTTTGTTGGTAGGCTTGTTTGGTTTGTTTTTTTCTCCTCCCGGTAGGCAACCTGCAAGGAAACTTGATGGCAAGCCTGGAAGCTTGTGTGTGCGGCTTGTGCGCGTGTGTGTGCTCAATCTGTGTGTGCGAGTGTGCATGGGAACGTGTGCGTCTGACTGACTGAATGTATATTTAGAAACAGCCCCTTTTTAATTTGCTTGTTGTTGCTTCTACTTGCACAGGGAATGCTTTTTTCTTTTTTTTTTTTTTTTTTTAAATTTTCCCCCCTTCCCGCCTCCCCTCTGGAAGGCCTGGGACACATTTATGGTAAATACCCTGATTTGTTTACTTAGGGAAGAGAGCAATGCTTTTTTGTTGCCTTATCTAGCTTTGGCTGGGTTTCTTGTTTGATAGCGTTAATGTCTTGGGTGCAAAATGAGAAGAAGAGGCCAGGCTGGACAGTAGGAATGTCCACCTCAGATGGCTAGAAGAATCCAGAGAGGTTCATAGACGTCCAAAAAGTAAGATCTCTCCATCTTATTCTTTCTGCAGCCAACATGATAACACAGCCATTGTTTGGAAGCGGGGGGGGAACCCTCCTCTTCCCCCACCTGCAAGTGAATCTATTTAAAGTTGCCTTATATCAGAGAAGCTCATAATGAATGTTTTGTTTGTATCTGTTAAAGCCAGCCTTAGGGTAACACATAGACTTCAGCAGGTCTAAGGTGGATGCTGAATACTGTAGTTTCTTGAGAATTGAAGGTTTATTTATTTTATAAGTATCCTCACTCTGGGTGCTGATGGTTTTGCTTTTACATGGGGAAGGGGGAGAGGGCTCCTCCTTGTCTTTCTGCTAGAAATGTTCAAGGGACAAGTATAATTCCCCTTTCTGGGATTTGGGTTTGGTTTTTTTCCTCTGCCCAGTTCATAGCTGCTGAATCATAAAAATTGCCAGTTGACTTTCTAGACTGTCAATTAGTTTTGCGTTTGCTAATGTTCTGCTTCTTAAAGCGTCAGTAACATCTAGCAAGCAAAGCCTAGTAGGTGCGCCTGGGGGGCCCAGCTATTGCTGCTGCTTTAACTGGGGAGGCAAGATGGAGCCTCCAACACGCCTCCGACTGTTGAATGGCCCAGCCTATTGTAGTGGAAATGCCTTATATAAATTACTGAATGATGACATGCAAAAGTGGTTTGAATCGTTAACTCTAATCTGTTTGCAGGCAAAAAAAGTACCTCCAGTGAGCAAGGTTCTCCATCTTGTTTGTGTTCATTTGTGATGAGTGATCAGATTCCCTGCCCCCTCTAAACTTGCTAGTGCTCCCCACCCCTCCTTTGCCCATGGATATTGCATAAAATGAATCGAGGCGAGCAGCTCTGTTAACTTCCCTGCAGTCTTGAGCTTTCTTTTGGTCTGGGGAAAAAGTGGAAACACAAACGGTGCTGTGTGTACGTGGTATTGGCCCCTATTGCAGCAGAACCCTCTCCCCAGGGGATCTCTGTCGATGGGGGTGGCGCATTCCCCTCCCCCCCTGCCTTTATTCATGCAGCCTGTTTCAGCCCCTCATGCCCTTTATTCAGCAGATTTCAGTGGGACCCCCTCAGCTGCAGCAGCAAGTGTCTAAAACGTGCAGGGAGCACAGAAAAGCCCAGGGTGATTTGGCATCGTGAGCATGTTAGGGGTGGTGGGTGCTCGGGGCAGCATCTCCCTGGGCCCTGACTCCCCTGAGCTTTGCAGCACCCCCCTGCAAGGGTGGCAGGGACGTGTCTGTCCCAGCAGAGCCAGAAGGGACCCAGAGGAACTCCTGTCGCCTTGCAGGCGGTGCTGCCCAGAGGTCCCCGGAGAGGGGCTTCCAGGGCTGGGGTGCTTTCTCCGTGAGCCTCCTTATTAGGCAGCACTGGTGTTGCAGAGCCTATGGTTTGTGATGTGAAATCCCACCCCGCCTCAGGCAGCTGCAAATTAAAACAGATGTGAAATATAGGCATGCGCTTGCTGCATTTTCAGGTCAGCCTAAGCCATGTCAGCAGATGATACTGTCACACTTCCAAAGTCAGTTCAATCTCCCTAGGTCAGATGATCCCCTCGCTTCGACCAGGTTCACCCCCATGGACTTTAGCAAGTGTGCATTGGTGTGTCAGAGAGGAGAATGTGGCACCCTGTCTTTCAAACCAAAATCACCAAAGACAAAACAGAAGGTCACTTCAAGATTTTTATTCCCAGTTCTCCCTGCTCCTCGAGCCCTGACATCCCCAGCGTTGCCCAGTTGCCTGTGTGTGAAAAATATCTTGTGGAAATTTGAAACTCTTTGAAGATGTATTGTGTGGAATGTAATAAAATGATGATATTTTTATACAAATATCTGGGGTTTTTCTTCCTTCTTCTTTCTTTGCTAACAAGAACACTGTCGGTTGAAGCAAAGTGGTGTTTCAGAACTCCATGATTCCTTTCAGAGCATCAGGGCTATATCCTTTAGGAAAGTGAAGCTCCCACTCCCGCTGCATGCAGACCCGCGGCTAACCCCCAGCTCCCGGCAGCTGGTGTGCACACCCTGCCTCGCTGCACTCAGGATCGGGCCATTAATAGCGGCTTTTAGATCCATTACATTTGTACCAGTCCTTAGTGGGAGTTTTGGGCGGCTGGACTGACACTTAGGATTGTTTGGGGATTTCGCTAACGTTGCTTAAGTGCTAAATTGCTCAATGTGATTATGCAGAATTTCTCCGTCCGGGGCCCCTGGAGACAGGACATCCGACTTCCCGGGGCCCCGGGGGCCGGCTTGGCTGCCGGCTCAGCTGAGCTGTGCGCTCCATCCCCAAGCACAACAAAAACCGGGTAAGCCATTACCAAAATTAATAATGCAAATGGCAATGTGTTCCTCTTCTGTAAACTCCTTGCCGGGCCTCTGCATGTCGGACTGGGGAGGAGAGCTGCGGGGCAGTGGCCCAGGTGGCGCGGCACCGAGGGTGTGGAGAGGTGTGCGTCCCCTGCCTTCCCTCCACCTGAGTCCTCCCAGCTTGTTGCAGGGACCTCTGCTGCAGCATTTGTCCTTCCCATCTTCTTCAGGTGCACCTTTCGCCCCTTTAGAGGAGTCAGCAGCATCACATTTCATGTGAAATGTATTTTGAGAGGTTTTTCTTTCCCTCCTGCGTTTATTTTCCTTCTGTCATACTCTTTACCCTGGCATACAGCTCAGCTTTGCAATGAAACTTCCTGGCTTTACTAGGAATTCAGGCCATCAACAAATAATTCATATGTGATCCCTCGCTTTGGCTGTTCAAACACAAGCAAAGCTGAGGACCCATGCCGCTTTTTTTTTTTTTTCTTTTGCTTTTTTTTTCCTCTAATTGTACAGCAAAGCCCATACACTTGTAATTTGCATTTTGTACACTTCAGTGACTGTCCAAGCAAAATTCAAAACAAATATGCACATGCGAAAAACAGGGAGGGAGAGGCTGGCTGATGGTTTCCCAACGTGGAACAAAAAAATTCTGTTAAGTAAACAGACGAAAAGGGAGGAATCGTTCAGGGTTTAATTATTCCGTCTGTGCGCCGCAGCCAGATTGACCAGAGAGTTGGGTGCTGCTCAGGCTGCAGCGCATCATAGGGAAGAAAGCAGCTAAAATGAGCACGCTTTGTTTAAGAAAATAAATACAACTTACTGTGATTTTGATGCAACCTCCTCTGCAGGTAACTTCAGGCGTTTAAGAGTCTACTTAAAAAAAAAGGGGTAAACTTTTTGGGGTAGCAGTAGGGGCTCCATATTTCAGGGAGCGGCATTAGGGGTGGAAGCCTGGTGTCTCCTGCGTGCCACGGGGAGGGTCTGGACGTGGCTCCCCCAGTTGTATGTGGGGTGATGGTGTCGGTCTTTTTACC
>NW_009191137.1:0-7126 GCF_000690835.1 Fulmarus glacialis | reverse complement strand
AGGGAAAATGACCCCATGCAGCTGGCGGGAGAGGGCCCACGGGCACTCTCTGTAAGCACGGGGCAAAGCCGGTGGCAAATGGGGGTATGAAAGAGGGAGCGATGGCCTGCCTGTGGGAAGGGCTGTGCTGTGCCTTCCCCGGGCAATGTCAGCATGTCTGAGATGGATGATCGCTCAGGAGCAGGCTGCAAAGCGCAGTGCTCATTCACCCAGCGCGGAGACGGGACGCGCAGCCGGGTCAGCCTCTGCCGGGGCAAGTGCCTGCCAGGTGACACTTGGCGCAGGGAGCCCAGGGCTGCTTTCCCCCAGGCTGTAAGGGCGAGGTTGGCTTTTTCCTGGGCAGGGACAGGTTACAATGCCTCTGCTGGGAATGCAAGGGAATGAGGCAGAAACCGGATCGTGCACGGGGCTGTGTTGGGATTTTTGCCCCTCTAGAAACCCTGTGAAAACCTGCTGACTCTATTGGGGCTGGCCCCTGCTTACCCCGTGTCAGGGCAGCAGAGCTTGGCACGCAGACACCGGGCGAGGGCCCCGGGGCGAGCTTGGACAGCCTCTTGGCTTTCCGCCACAGCTCCTCCATCAGCGGCTTTGGCGGCTCTTAGCAGCGATTGCAGGCGTGACTGCCAGTTTGAGGAATGGTGTCGTTAGCCATTGCCGCTGTAAAAACAAACAGCAACAACGGGGAGGGCGATAAACATATCAGGATGCCGCAGAGCTGCCGGCTTCTCCCCCGGCTCCGAGCCCTTGTGCAGCGGCGGGGGCCAGCAACACTGCCCTCGCACTGAGGAGCTGCTTGGTTTGGGACCGGTGAGCTCTGGCACGGAGCACCGAACCCAAATGGTGGCTCCTTACCTAGCTAGTCCAGCGCTGAGAGAGAGGGAGAGGACAACCTCGCCGTAGAATGTCACTGTACTGCCATATGCATGCACACCGCTGCCACTGCTTCCCTGGCCTTGTGCCGGTGCCGACGAGAGGTGCAAAAGCTGGACACACCGGGGAGGTGCGAAGGAAAGGGTCAGGCTGCAACGGGGGATGTGGCTGCTGCGGGAAGGGTTTGGCAGGGTCCCTGATTTGGGCAGCCGCCTCGGCTATCTGCCATGCGTGCGGCGAGGGCAGGGTGCCACGCGTCGGAGGGCTGGAAATAGCTGCCTGCTCACGTTTGCCTCTGCACCAAGCACCCAGCCCGGCTTCACATCTCTGAATGCTTTCAGTTGGGGTCTTCACCTGCCTAGCCACGCTTCCCCATCTTCTCTGCATACGGGAAGCCCAAGGAACGCAAGAGGCTCCTCGGTGTCACCCGGTTTGAAGACGGTGCCGCGGTGTGCCCCGCCGCCGGGGCAGTCCCGAGGCAATCTGAGGATAAGGTCCGGGGTTTCCCGCGCTGCAGAGGACCAGGGGAGAGTCTGCTTGTTTGCTTTCTTTAATGCTCAGCTGTAGCCAAAGCACTGTTTTAATTTGAAATTTGGCAGGGATTTAGCCCTTTTGTAAACTAAAATCGTTCTGTGTTTCTGGAGGAGCAAGGAAGAGAGAAGTGAGACAGATTTTCGGCTGGAAATAGAGCGATGGGGGATTCAGAAGGAGTGTTTCTGCCTGGTGCCTGTGCTGCTGCTTTGAGAAGCGCTTCCCCATTCACCAAGGGTGGGAGGTGTCGCCCCCCAGCCCCCGGGGCTCCCAGCCGGAGGAGCAGCGCGCCGCCGCCGAACGGAGCGGTGTCAAGGCGAGGCCACAGCGGCTGCTCTGCTATGTCAAAACAAAATGATGTGTGTTGGAGTCACGCTATTGCTACAGAGAGAAAAGGGCTGGGAATGAGCAAAGGGAGAAAAGCAAGGATCAGAGTGAAGCTGGAGCTCTGCCTCTCTCTGCCAAGGCTGGGGAGTGGTAATTTCTGACCCCGTTTTCCTGGGCTTAGCTGGATTTAATGTTTCAGGCTCTCGTGGGCACTGTTTGGCAGCTGTGCACCTCCGATGGTCCCCTTGCCGGACGGGATAGCGCTGGCCAAGTTGGCTGTTGTGGCAACAGGAGAGAGGGGTGAGCACATAGGAGGGCACTTGCTGTGAGCAAGCACACGGAAGTGAGCAGCACACGGTTGTTTCCCCTCTGTGGAAAAGACCAGAGGGCAGTTGGCTACCCCTCTTTTGTACCAGGAAGCACAGCCACAGATGTTACTGGGAAGTGAAAGACGGTTAGGTAGCAGAGCCCACAAGCCACCATCTCCTGGTGCATCCCCTTCGGCCCCAGAGCCCGCGGACCCCTGCGGGAAGTGGGCAGTAGGAGCCCAGGGACGGTGGGAGCAGATTCCGGGCACTCTCCAGGCCAGGCTCCTCTGCAGCAGAGAGGCTGCAGGCAGGCAACAAAAAGGGCTGGAAATTGCTGCAAGTTTGATATATTGCTTGGGAAAGGCACCTCCTGCTGAGAGGCTCCTTTTGTTCACCTAGAAAGAGCCCGAGAGGCACCACATCTGGAAATGCCTGTGTGTAGCGAGATGCATGGTGATAGACAGAGCTCTGCCCTGGGATGGAGGGATCCGGCAGGAGGCAACGGTCGGTGCCCGGACTTAAACCAGGCAAAGTCAGTCTAGAAAGAAACAGCATTTTTTTTCTCGATGGTGGTCATTTGCCTCAGAGGAATGTGTCTAGGCTCCAGCGACTGGGACTGGGTGTCCTCTCCAAAGCAGTAGCTCTTGGCTTGGTGCAAAGGTGTCTGCCTGAGGCGGTGGGCACTGCTGGTAAGCCCATGCAGGCAGGCTGGTGTTGAGCGTGTGTGGTGGCGGGAAGTACATGCCAGTCCATACGATGCGCTGACCTCAGCTCTGCAGAGGTGAGCTGCCTTGGGCAGGTTTGGAGAGCTTTCCTGCAAGAGGCATGTGTATGTCTGTGGTGGGGCACCAGAGAACCTCATCTGCTCTTGGCGAGGCGTATTGAGCACATGTCACCCCCCCTGCCAGTAACCCCCACCCTGTCCCAATCCCTCCTGCCCCTGCTAGTATTTTAAAACAGATGTACATTAAAGCTACTTAATCTCTGCAAATACTAATTCTCTCCTGCTCTCCCTCCATGTGAGTTCATACGAACATGGTACTTAAGTTGCTCCTTGTCTTTGATTAGAATCTCATCTTTCTTTTTTCAGGTCCCATAAATTAGCCTGTTAGCTGGCAGTGCTCTTAGATCCAACAGATAACAGCCTTTTCTCGGCATCCGGCCGTTTCCAACAGCATCGCTAACATCATCTTCTGGGCGTGACCGGCTAGGTGCTCACAGCCGTCATTCAGCACACGCGCTTTAAAAAGGGCCTTTCACTCAGGAGAAAGCGCTCCTCCTCTTTAAATACAGTTCCCCCTAACTTTCTTGTCTACCCTTCCGCAGTATGTTTTTTTTCCTTTTAAAATGCAAAGTAGATTGCGCCTGAAAGCTGCCCGTTAAGGAAGCAGCTCTCCACAGCACAGGGCGATGCATGTTTCTCCCATTCTGCCCAGCAGCTTGCAGGGCTTTTCTGGGGACCGCTTTCCAAGGGGGTCACTTTCCATGGCCTGCTCCACTTGTGACAATATTGCTCAGATTTGTCACAAAGGAGCCTAATTGATGACAAATAGCAGGCTAGTTTCTGTGATGGGAAATCATCTCCACTAGGAACTGAACTGGGACCACCAGCTTCAATTCCCACAGGCAGCCACACAGCCAGAGCCGATTTTGTTAATGACTCAAGAAACCCCAGTACGGAAAAAGAAACATCGAGTTGCATTTTTCCAAAGCCAGCGTAGAGCCCTGCGTGACAACATACAATCTGATAGCAATGAAATGGTGTGCAGGGAACAGAAGAATAAGGGCCTACCACGGGCCTGAGGAGGAAGGAGAATGGGCAAGGAGGAGGATATCATTTAAGCAGGACTTGGAGTCATATTAGCATGGGGAATTGAGAAAATTGCTAGAAGAGTAAATAGATTTTGGCCTGGGCTTTTTGTATAAATGTTCTCTCTTTTCAAGTTTTCCCAGCGCTCCTTCCTTTCAGGCTGGAAGAACTGGTGTTCTTTTGAAAGTGTTGATTAACTGGTACTTTGTTTTTTCTGGCTTTTCCCTCAAGGCTACCCTGGGAAATAAAAAAGCACCAAATTGCTAGCTTGTTCTCACACAAAATTTAGAGGAGCTACAATATGGAAAGGCAAAATATTTCCAACGGCCTTTCCCCACACGTGGGCTCTTTGGGCAGACCGTGGTCCAATTTCCACCTTTGCTTGTGTTCGAGCAACCTACAGTTTCCGTAGGGTTGTGTGGGTGACATGGATGGCAAATTTCACTGCTTGTCTTGTGACGGAGGACTAGCAAAGCAGACGTCTCCATGTGTGAACTGCTTTGCAAGTTATTTTTCCACATGTTCGGCTCTAAATGTTTGCAAGAGGCCCTCAGGCAGTTCTCCCAGCCCTAAGATGTTGCCATCTGGGCCTGTCAGTTCTGGAAGTGTTGAGAAATCATGTGAACTCGCTGCTAAAGTGAGGATTTACAGAAGATGGTGTGCACCTATGTTTCTTCAACAAGCTACCAGCAGCCTTGAGTCAGCTTAAATTACCTGGCTCACTACATGCAGAGCTCATCGTTAGGAGGGGCAAGTGTTGGGTTTTGTGTGTTCCTGTTGCCAGGAACACAAGGTTCGCTTGAAAAGTCAAAGAAATCCCTTAATCCTTTGAGAGCAGAGAGCAAAAGACAGTTCTGCCCAAAGAATGGGTATTTGGGAAGGTGTGATCAGTGCCAGCACGGAGGATCAGTGCAGTCCGGGGTGAGGTGGTGTTGGGGCGGCGTGGCGTTCAGCAGAGCCCCCCTGCTCTGGAAGTGAACCTTGACATGTTGCTGGCGGGGATTGCCTGATACCATTGCCTGGGAGAGCAAAAAAATAGATTTGACAATTCAGGAGGCCTTTTCCGGTCCTAAATCTCTGTACAAATACGCACAAATATTCTTTTATAAGGTTTTGAATAATTTCTTTGCATGTGGCTTTTTAGGCACAAGTTACATTCTTTGGTTTTGGTTGGGTTTAAGTAATCTCTTAAAACTCTTCTTGCTGTTTTTGTGCAAGACGTGAAGTAGCCTTAATTTGCAACCACAACTACTTCAAAGGTGTGACTTCTACTGCTTCCTAGTAGTCCCTGATTTTCTGCATTCCTGATCATTTTGAGGTGCCTTCTCAGTTGAGCACCCCAACTTACGGTCAGCTTTGAAAAAATGTAAGCAGATCAAAATGAAAGGGCATTTTCTTTTGGAAAAAACTGAAAACTTGGTAACTATACATAGAGATAATGCTAGGAAGACTGCACAGGAAAATAACTTTCTTCTGCTCAGATTACAGCATGTGCACTTGGTTACTAGTGCTTGATCTGTGCTGAACAATAAAAAGAAATGTCACCACTAAAAGGAATTTGGATCAGAGAAATGTTAACATAAATGCCTAGATATGGACACCCATTTGCCGCTCTCCCCATTTCAACCAGCTTTTGCATTAAAACATACAATGATGATACATGACTTCCTCAAATTACTATGAATTTATCTGAAACCCAAAGAGAAATTGGGTCATTGAAGCTCTGTGTCCAGTAAGATGTATGGGAAAAGATGAAAAGTAGATTGTGCTAAATGGATCTAGCATTAGTGGCAAGTAATGATAGGCACTAAGATCCTATTCAAAGTTGTAGAGATCATACCTATGAGCATGTTAATAGTGAATTATGGCCATTATGCAGGCACCAATGACAATATTTTAGTGCTATTCAAGTCATCTGGTTTCTTTGCTTTTCGCTCGCTCTCTTTTCTTCTTAAAAGCTGGTCATTTGGTGGTCATGATCTGTGATGTAGTGGGCAGATCCTGTTCTCTCGAGTGTGCAAGAGTCTTCATTGACTTCGGCCGAAGGAAGAAGGGGAAGAGTTCTTCCTCCTTCTGAGAGGAAGAGCCTTGCAGTAGTTCAGCTATTGCTTGCTTCTGGCCAGTCTCGCAATCCAGTGACCAGTGGCAACAATGCCCCGAAAGCCCTCTTTAAACCAACAGTGCTTCCCATTTTGTTGTTCTAGTGAACTTCCCAAGAATGGAGGATGACTTTCCGATCTCAGAGCAAGATTTTGAGGACAACGATGATCCAGGTTGGTACCCAAATGCCACATGGCAATTTATCTGGGGGAGCTTGTGTTTCAGTATCAGATGCTACAATTACTCACAAACCTCAGCTGTGATGGGGGTTAGGAGCTAGAACACGCTGGAGAACGTACACGCAAGTGATGGCTCCGTGCCTGGGCAAAGATACTAGTTTTCTTTTCTTGTTTTCCTTTTTCAACAGCAAGCAACCTTGCAAAGTCAATATATTGTATTTGTGTTAGGACAAGTGGAACTGATCTTTCAAGCATTAATTGCTGCTTGCGTGGCATTTTGACTTGTAAATGGAGAAAATTAAGTCTGGGAGCTGTGACGGATTGTTTCCGTAGTTTTGAACCCAATGGCACTTGAAGGGCCAGAGTTTCAGTGGGTGTAAAATGCTAGCACGCTAGCTAGGGCACCTAACTTTCTTGATCGTTCGGTTCACATTACTTGTAGACCTGGGTTAGAGAATTCTGCTGAGATATACTTACGGGGGAGCTTATACTCTTGTAAGGCCATCACAACTCCAAGTAAGAAATGCATAAAAGTTGGGGGGGGGAAGTGATCCCTGGATAATAAGTGCCCATTCCACTGCAGATTACTTTGGATCGGATAGGAACGACACACTATTGTCTACTAACTCTCCAGGAACCCCGAAGCTGGACAAAGAAAAAAGTTGGCTGTACACCCTGGATCCCATCCTAGTGACCATCATAGCGATGAGCTCCCTCGGCGTCCTCCTCGGGGCCATCTGCGCCGGTCTGCTCCTCTACTGCACGTGCTCGTACGCCGGGCTGTCCTCACGGAGCTCCACCACGCTGGAGAACTACAACTTTGAGCTGTACGACGGCATCAAGCACAAGGTCAAGATGAACCACCAGAAGTGCTGCTCAGAGGCCTGATGGGTGCCCTGGGGATCACCCTCGGTGTTGCGCCTGGTGAGGTGGGCTGGCGGGGGGTTACTTTTTTTGCCGTTTTCTATGGGAACTGAATGCCATGACGGGGAACGAGGGGC
>NW_009191136.1:0-335 GCF_000690835.1 Fulmarus glacialis | reverse complement strand
CTGTATGGCGCTAGATATTTAATAAAGTAAAACCCCCAGGATCAAGAAGGCTGCAATCCCTCCCAGCTCCTTTCTTCTGCTTTGCTCGAGCTCTTTCAAGCCTGCCTCCCGTCTCTCTCCAGAAAATCCTTTCATGCCTCCCTCACCAGACTGACATTTTGACAAGTTGCCACGAGTGACATCTGATTTGTACAAATTTCAAGACTAATAAATCTACCTGTCAAAGCGGAAACTTTAAAAGGAGCTAAGCCCAGCGGGTATAGTTTAACAGAACTCAAGTTGATGAAACTGTAGGATGGAGAAATTATATCTGTCACAATCCACCCACATTAGTT
>NW_009191135.1:63030-75267 GCF_000690835.1 Fulmarus glacialis | reverse complement strand
GGTCCCGGGGTTCCCCGGGTCTGCCCCCTCGGAGGCGCCCGGCGGTGCCGTTTCCACTCCCGGAGAAAGTTTTAGGCGAATAAATGCGAAAACGCTCCCGTTTATTCCATCGTGCGCGTTACCCCTCCGTGGTGTTTCATTCCAGAGCCTCCAAAGGGATGAGTGCTGCTCATAACGTTTACCTGGGTTTTGGGCTTGTCGGTGGGATTGCCTTAGCAAGCTGAATGCTTTTGGTTGTAGGGAGATTTTCCTCTGTTTTCTGAAGTATTTAAAAAAAAAAAAAATCACTTTCTAGACTCTGACTATTCAGTAGTTCCAAGCGGTTCAAGAATGACCATTTTATTACCAAAACTTGGAAGGCTGGAAAGTTAGTACAGGTTAAGTACAGTTGTTCAGTGCCAGCAGGTGTGTTTCATGTAAATAGAGACAAACTGTTGAGGCTGATGGTCCGTGTGGATCCTGTGGACTGTTGGGTTCAGTTGTATCCTCCTGGCAGCTCTCGGGCCTGTCCAGGAAGGTGTCCAAGGGCAGAGCCAGCGCGTAACCACCCTTTCCCAGCACATCTTCTGGCCTCCTGAGATTTAGGGTTCAGGGTCTTGTGTACAAGAATTTGTTTCTTGCTGATTAGTTCTGATTGTGGTAATATAATTTGTTACCCACTTCTTCCCTTCTATTGGGAAAGATGGTAGATAATCATTCTTACGAATGATATTGTACACAGCTTTATAGACTTCTGTTGTACCCCTTTGGTTTTTTTTTTTTTTCAAGTTGAGGAGGCTTCATGGTTCCCTACATGGAAGCTCTGCTGTTCCTTTTGTTATCCTTCTTGTCTTGCTCGGGAGCTTTTTAAAGAATTATCTAGTATAACCCCAAAATCTTGTTCCCAAACAATAATAGATAGCAATTGGCTCTGACCTATCTTGTCTCGTGTGTAGTACTTTACACTCCTCTACTTTGAAGTTTATCATCCAGTATTTCAGTGCTGTGAAATTCTTGTGCGATTCTTTGCAGTCAGTCTCTGTCCTTACTACCTTACCTGAGAGTAGCTTCGTCATCAAACTTCACCAGTTCCTTTTTCACCATCTCTTCCACACCATTAGTGGATATGCTTTATCAGTGCTTTGGTGACCATTTCTTTCCCGATTCCTTGCAAGATATCTTTTTAAAAATATTTTGGAGTATATTTAATTTGTCTTTTTTGAAACATAACTGCCCCAAAATATTGTAATTTATATAGCATCTAAGTGTAACATATTCCGTTACATGTTTGGGAAGCACAGATTTCAAGTAGCAAGGGAATACTCCAAGGTGGATTGAAGTTAATGATATCAATGGACTTGGCTCACGTCATGAAAGTAGTGACTGGGATCCCTGTTCAACAAATCCTTAGTTGTTATGTCTGTTCACATTTATTTTATTGTATTCTTTTGTCAAGAAATATTAAGCACATTCGTGAGTGTTCACAGTACCAGAGGCTTAGAAAGAATGTAGGCCATGGAAACTTGAAGGAATGGTGATTGATAGAGGAGAATTTTGTGGTAGTAAAGTGTGGAAGTCTCTTAACTGTCAGTTCCCTGATTGTTGGTGTTTATTTTCGTAACCTTCCTTAAATGCAAATTGAGATATTTGGGATTTTTCTTTACAGAGATTTTCAGAAATCACCCTTTGAAGGGTCTGAATCGGTGCTTTTAATCTAGTGGAAGTTCTGAAGTTCAGAGTAGGATGTAACATTCAGATGTCAAAAGGAAAGGCACCTGATTAGTCATATCACTTGAAAAACTGCATTTTATATCTGTGCAAAGTAGCCAGTCTTCCTTCTACAGCTGATTAATGCAGGTTTTAAAAATTGCTTAACTTTTGTTATTATTTAATGTAGTGTTTGACAAATGAGATATGAAGCAATAATAGATAATTTCACAGTGAGCTTTTTTTCATGGGAAAAGAGTGCTTATTATGCTTTAGTTGAGTATTTTATACACATCTACAAATGTACAAATTGCTCGTGGGAAACAGAAGATGCTTCCTTGCCCTGAGAACTTGGAATGTGTATACTTGCTGAGAATAATCACAGACTTTTCAGGACCATCTCCAGCCTTAGGACTAATGCCAGTTCTTCTGTATATTTATATGAGGGCAATTTTAATTTCTAGACCTTTAATGAAATGATAAGGCATCTGCCTTCTTGATGAGTAAAAAAATATTTCTAGTATTGCCCCTAATATTGCAGCCAATGCTCAAGTCAGAATTTTGAAGTTTCTGAGCGTATGCATTGCTCAGGAGATGCCTTGAATTCTGGAAGTGCTGGTGAACAGGACCCACCATAGTTTGACTCTTTCCAGGTTGTCTTACAAAGACTCTTGACTTGTACTTTCTCTCCTTAGAAGCACTGAGCTTAACGACTAACAGACCACTTTAAATTGTTTGGGTAATGACAGTGATTAAGTTTGGGGTTTTTTTTAATCAAATTGGGCAGGTATTTAAAACTCACATAAATATTAAATTAGAGTTCATGCATGATTGCTGTCCCTGCAGGAGGATTGTACATCTCAGATATCTGTATGTGCAGATCTGACTTTAAAAAAATGCCATTCTGTTTTCTTTCAGTGAACTGGAGCGTCTGAGCAACCTAGTTGGTAAACCATCTGAGAACCATCCCCTGCACAATAGTGGACTATTGAGCCTAGATCCTGTTCAGGACAAAACACCCCTTTACAGCCAACTTCTTCAAGCCTACAAATGGTCAAATAAGGTAACAGAATGTAATTTAGTTGTGTATTCCTACAGAATGTTTGATTTGTGGTACAGTAGACAGATATCTGAGTGTTTGAGAGTGTCAAAATCGCTGAGTTTGTTATGAAGTTGAGGAGCACAATATGTACCTAAATGTGCTTTTAAGGTTAAAAATCATTCTTTAGTTGAGAGGAGACTTTTCTGCGATACCGAGGTGTGCCCTTGTTTTTCGAAGAGGGTGTTAACTCCCAAGCAGAATAATCATAGAATCATAGAATGGTTTGGGTTGGAAGGGCCCTTAAAGATCACCTAGTTCCTACCCCCCTGCCATGGGCAGGGTCACCTTCCACTAGACCAGGTTGCTCAAAGCCCCATCCAACCTGGCCTTGAACGCTTCCAGGGATGGGGCACCCACAACTTCTCTGGACAACCTCACCACCCGCATAGTGAAGAATTTCTTCCTTATATCTAATCTAAATCTACCCTCTTACAGTTTAAAGCCATTACCCCTTGTCCTATTACTACATGTCCTTGTAAAAAGTCCCTCTCCAGCTTTCTTGTAGGCCCCCTTCAAGTACTGGAAGGCTGCTATAAGATCTCCCTGGAGCCTTCTCTTTTCGAGGCTGAACAACCCCAACTCTTTCAACCTGTCTTCGTAGGAGAGGTGCTCCAGCCCTCTGATCATCTTCATGGCCCTCCTCTGGACTCGCTCCAACAGGTCCATGTCCTTGTTATGTTGGGGGCCCCAGAGCTGAACGCAGTACTCCAGGTGGGGTCTCACAAAAGCGGAGTAGAGGAGGAGAATCACCTCCCTCGACCTGCTGGTCGCTCTTCTTTTGGTGCAGCCTACGATATGGTTGGCTTTCTGGGCTGCAAGCGCACATTGTCGGGTCATGTTGAGCTTCTCATCAACCAACACCCCCAAGTCCTTCTCCTCAGGGCTGGTCTCAATCCATTCTCTGCCCAGCCTGTATTTGTGCTTGGGATTGCCCTGACTCATGTGCAGGACCTTGCACTTGGCACTGTTGAACTTCGTGAGGTTCGCATGGGCCCACTTCTCAAGCCTGTCAAGGTCCCTCTGGACGGCATCCCTTCCCTCCAACGTGTCGACCGCACCACACAGCTTGGTGTCATCGGCAAACTTGCTGAGGGTGCACTCGATCCCCCTGTCCGTGTCGCCGGCAAAGATGTTAAACAGCGCCGGTCCCAATACCAACCCCTGAGGAATGCCACTTGTCACGCCCCGGTCTCCACTTGAACATCGAGCCATTGACCACAATTCTTTGAGTCCAACCATCCCATGTTAGCTGTTTAGCATCTTATGTAGATATAAAATAAAAGTATATTGTGTCCTTGCATCTGGCAGTAAACACAGTAGCAGAGGGCAGTGGGATATTAGAGCAGAGAATCAAGAGCTTATGTCACCTCCAAACCTATTTCTAGGAAAGAAACATATAGGGAGGTTGTCATCATCAGAAACCTTGGTGCTTTTCCATACCATTTGCTGCTGCTAAAAAACATTTGCACCTGGTCTCAGAAGTAACTTAGTAACTTTGTATTCAACAGCTTTGGCATACCTAGTGTTTTCAGATTGTATATATTGCACTGAATTTTAAGTAAGGTTTAAAAAAAAAAAAAAAAGAGAGGCAAATAATGTTAATGCAGTTTTTTACATTTTTAAAAAATTAATTGTTTTTGTTGAAAGAATGTTCTTTCTCATGAGCATAATTCAGTTCCATAAACCTGTATGATGACTATATCTAGAGACAGAAATTGGATAGGTATCTTTCCTTTTCCGCTCTGAACATCGTCTACTTGTGGGTCAAAAATATTCCTTTCCTCACATCTGATTTTATTAAATAAGTAAACATTGCATTAAAGTAAACATTGCATTATTGCAATTATTACTGGTCTCTGTCCGAGCACCGTTATGTTTCAGGTTGCCTGTTCCCATCCTGAGTTTTTTGAGCATGCTTATTACTTTTTAGAGAAATATTTAAATGAATACGTATTTAAAAGCTATCTTAAAATTATCTTTGAAATACTAGTGAGCTGTTACAAAATGTAAAAGATGGATTCAATTCTGTTACGATAATTGTTACTAGTGAGAGATTCCAGAGTTGTAGCTTTTAATGACCTTATACAAGAGAGCAGGAGTAAGCAAGAATAATAAATCTGAAAATATTTAGGGCATTAAAAGCAACAATTGCACTTTAAATTATTTATTGCGATACATGAGTAAGGAAGACTTTCAGACTACACAAGTACTTCATAGACAAATTCTTGTTATACATTGAGCCAACCAATCTAATATTACTCAGATTTAAAATAGAATACTACAGTAATGTTTGTATGAATACCACAATAATGTTTGTACAGTCACTTTTCAGAATACAAATATGTGTTAACATCTTCTAAAATTAGTAGAATTCAGCATTGACAGAAATTTGGTATGATTGGAAAATGGGGGACAGGAAGGATTTTTAAGTAGAGATTTATTGATTGAGAAAACGCTTCATTTTTTCTTGTGTTTCTTGCTGTTAGCAGCAGATTATTGGCACTGAAGAAAAAATAATTCATTTGCTACTTTCAAAAAAAATAAAACCATTTAACATTTATACATGAAAACTTCTAAACTTGTAATGCAGTTAAGTCTTCAGTGATTTAATTACTTCTTTGTGTCATTATCAAAGTAAACTCAGCTGGAAATGAAATAGCTTTGGCAGAGTGGCTCTAATAGAGTTTTTTATTAACTTAGAGTGTTATGGAGCTTCGAAGAGCAGTTTTTTGTAATCCTGGATTCTGATTTCAGAAGGCAGAAAGTTTTAGCATCCTGTGTACTCATATACACAGTGAAATGTTCCAGGAGAAAACCAGTGGTTTTCTTCTTTTATCATATCATATATTATTTATGGTTTATGTCTTAGACTTCTGTTTTACAGCTAAAATAAAAGATACTGTTTAAGTTGTAGAAAGTAGCTAATTAAAAACCTAATGGTTCTTCTGAACTTTACTAGCATCCTTTCTAGGGTTTGCAATAACCAGCAGGCATGGATAGGTCGCCCCTGTTTCTAACAGCAGATGAGTTGCCTGTGTGAGGGTATTAGCTGCTGGATTTACCATTAGCGGCAAAGACCCTATTGGTGCTCGTATATATTGCTGCTTAATTCTTCATTGCTAAATACGCTTCTTGAATAAGTGTTATTTCATTACCTCTTTTGGCCGCCTTCTATTCTTGTTATGTGTGTCTGGTGTTTTCTGTTGCTTCAAAGGGAGGATTTAGATGTGGTGATGTGTCAATACACTTTATGTCTGTCCGCATTTAATTTTTAATTTGTGACCCCTTTGTGGCTTGCTTGCTTGTATTTTTGATGAGCTGAGATAAGGGCATTTTCCTCTCTCTTTGATTGTTCATGCATTACTGATGGCATGAATAGCCACATGGCTGCCAGGGGAGGATAGGTGGAGTAGAGTTTCAGGGCTATGGTGCCATTCAAAAACAGCATTCATGAGATATAGGAAAAATGAGTACACAGACTTTGTGTTGCATGTTTCAATGTGTTCTGTTTATTTTTAAAATGTGGGGAGGCTGGTAGTAGTAGCTTGTAGGACAAGAATGAGTAAGGTAGGTAGTAATAACTGGGCTATCACATGAGACGTAAATTATTGTTCAGTATATCAAAGCACTATACATAGTACTATATATTTAAAAAAAAAAAAAGCTTTGCTGCATTATTTTTTTATCTAAAACTGAAAGAACAATTAGAGGCCTGAAATGGTAATTCTTAAAAAAACCCAAACAAAAAAACCCCCAGCATTTCAAAAGTTATCCTATATAATTGTTTGTTTAAAAGCTGAGATTTTTAGTTGGTCCATTTATATCATTATTTCTGCTTTAGAAACTATAGCTTCAGCCAGTTTTTGGAGAGTATAATGACAGTAACCTTCCAAATACCATAAACCACATGAAGCTCTTTAAAGCATAGTACTACCAAATTGGTTCTTTTTTTTTGGTGTATGATACTTAAGCAGTTTTGTAAATCTGGAGGTGGATCACATCTACCTATGTGACTCTTACTTTTTCTGGCAAAATTGGTTGCACAAGGAATAGCTTGTTTAGTTTTGTTTTTTTAAATTTCAGGTGAGGCTGTATTAATCATCATTCCTTGTGGTTCATGAGATACTGGATGTTAGAACAGTTATTTGTTTATATTTGCAGCTTTGTTTTGATGCTGGGTGAAGCAAATGCCCAATTTTGATCTGGTCGTGGATGCATGGACAAGCTTTTTGGGTTAAGTAGCAGTGCTGGGTGGGAAGTATAGTGAAGATCATACTCAGAGGCATAAATAGAAAATTTTGTTTAAAGTATGAATGTTAACATAGGAGATTAGACTTCCCTTTTCAACTTGTTTTATTTACCACATTTAATATGTGTAGCTGTGGCTGGTTATGTATTGTGAGGAGACTCACTTTTAGGTGCAAATTTAGTGGCCTAACTCTTTGGCTTAGTGCAGTAGAGATTAATTGCATTTAATTGTGATTTCGGAGATATTTGCCCCAAACCTTATTTTACTGCTCCTGTGAGTCACAACACTAGTTTCTTTTGTTTCTAAGTATCTTGAGTTTCCTGCTCCAGGGGTATAGAAAAGTACAGTGGGAAAAGTTAAAACTTTCCTTACAGAAGTGTGTTATCTTGGCAGCGCTTGTTATTTATTAGCACCTGCTATCCTGATATTTACTTACTGTAGTTTACCCAATAGTTTTGCAGATGGTAAAGTTGTCCATATAATGGAAGCAGCTGTTTGGGAACACAACAGCTTGTCAAATGCATTAATTACATACACATGCAGCTGTAAAGGAACTTTACTTTTCCAGGTGTTTAATAGAGCTCTCAAGCTATAGCTGAAAAACACAGGAAGTTTAAGTTGATCTTATTGCAAGCAAGAGCTAAATGGTTTTTCTTCTTTGCTTTAGCTTCTTTTATGTATCAGTAGAAATCATACAAGTAAATTACTTTGACTGTAGGGTGTGTGGAGGCATGTAGCAGCCATGGAACAGTATTTAGGTCTACTTGTTAATATTTTTTCCCCCCTCCTCTTCAATTTTATTTAAGAAAAGAGGTTTTCTTCATTACAATTGATGTGCTGTTTCCCAGAAGGATCTATATGTGCCCTCTAATGTAATACTGAAGATACAATATTAGATAAGACAAAAAAGAGCTATCATTCTGTATGGGTAATGCAGATAAAGTATTATTGGTTAGTTAGGAAGTTTGTAGAAATCAGTAGTAGGTTTTTTTGTTGGTGTTTTTTTTTTTTTTAATGTGGACTGTCTCTGTCTAGTAATTGTAGTTGATTTCTGGTTTTAGTAACTATGTACATCTCAGCTGTTGAATTTTTTGTAATATGATTGTTGTGTCTGAGCAGTTGAAATCCAAGATGACAGTAGCAGTCAGAAGGGTTTCTGGTTTGTACGTGCGTGGCCTGATACTACTTGGAACAGTCAGGACTGGACCTGCAGGGTGCTGCTGCCTTATGTCTCGTTACCAGGTGCTTGCTGCTTGAATTATATTGGAATTCACAGGAAACCACACAGGAGAGAATGCATTTGCTATAAGTTTAGATGAAAGGAATTGTTAAAAGTCGCTCACTAAATTAGACTGAAATACTGATTAAGTTTTGATTTTTTTAAAAAAAGATGTGACATCATGTTTGTGACAGAGCACTGGAAGAGCTCACTTCTATTCTCTTCAGGACACGTCCATAGCAAGTGCCCTTACGCTGGCCTTCCTTGTTCCTGCGTGCTTCTCGTTTTCCACAGTAGATGAGACGTGATCTCATGAATAAGAGCATCATTTACTAAGCAACTGCGTGTGTCTTGATATTTGTTCTCAATACTGGGTGACAAAGGGGTTTTGTGGGGGAAAAAATACTTTATGATGATGTGATTAAACCAATATTATATACTTATCCATATATAAAATGTTTAATAAAGCTTTTGATGGCATGATCCAGCTATAGTAATGCTGGCAGTCAGGATAGATGCAGGTTTTTGGAATCCAGGAGTTTGAACTCATTCTTCGGGTGGTATGAACTTCTGTTTTCCATCTGCTGCTTTGGTGAGGTTATTTAATCGCCTGTAGTGTATATTTATTCATCCTCTTTGCCCTTGGCAAATCATTTGTATACCTTAGCCCTGTGCATGCCCAAGGCAGTGCCTGTTAAGGTGTTTCCATTGACGACAGTGGAACAGAAAATACGCAGCGTATTGTATGTCCACTGAGCAAGGCAAATGCATTTATAGGGCATGTTTCCCCTCTCTTGATGGGGTGCTGTCAAGTAGTTCATGCGGAACATTTGAGCTTTAATCACTGGTAGAGATTTTTTGTTTATTTGCTTTTGTTTGTTTATTTGAAGAGTATGTGCGAAATGGATCAACCACCAAACCAACACTATAGAATTACTCTCTCTGCCAGACTTGAGAAACATTGACTTTGCTGGATAGCAGCAAACTATCTTCCCTGACTTGCTGAGTGATAGCAGTATTAGAGTTTACTGGCCCAAGTGAAAATACTGTCTTCTATCAGTCATCTTCCCCCCCCCCGCCTTTGCAGTAAAGAGTTTGTTTTCAGACTTTCAAATAATATTATTAACAGCAGTAGAAGCGGGGGAAATTTAGAACAATTGTAGTCTTGAGCAGGTGATGTTATTTTAGTTTTTTTCCTTGACTTTAACTTCACTGAAGTGCAGTGTTGTATGCTTTACTGTTTTCAGAGTTGCATTTGTCCGTTTGCTATATTCCAATCCCAGTTCCTTAGTTTGAACCTGTGTGGGTAGATGTATGTGAGTGGTGGTGGTATTGTTTTATCATTATGAGATGGTACTTAAAAAACATGATAACTGTGTGTTTGGGAACGCTGTTACCTACCACTTCAAGGAGAAAGCAAAAAATCGACTTGTCTGATTTGGTGACTCTCTGGGTGAGTAGGATTTAGATCAAATTATTTAATTTACTCATCTGTGAAAAGAAGATTTTGGCAACTTGCATAAACTTTACAGTATCAGTGTATTGTAAATATTCCAAGTGAACAAAGCTGGACAGGAGTTGTCATAAATTTATTTAAAAGTAATACGCTGGCAAATACAAAATGAAAAAGTATTACTGTTGATCTGCATGTTGAAATACACTAAAAATATTTGGATTTAAATTTGTTACTTCATAGCTTCCTCTTGTTTTTACATAAATTGAAAATCGAACTGTTGAGATAATTACCATTAATGAGTTAAAATGATTTTCTGTCACATGACAGAAGAGAAAAAGAATATGTAGTTTTTGTTTATTAAATTATTTTGATGTGTTCCCTGATAAATTACTTGTATAAATTGTGTTTGCTGTAGGTCTCAAAAACAGAAATCAATAGAGCCTGTAGAGAAAGTCGAGACTTGTTACGACTGCCCTTGGTAGTTTAGTATTGATTAGACACAAATATTGAGTTTAATGACAATAAATGACATTAAATGTTAACCATAATAGTAGAGGAACACTGTTGAAGTAATTTTTTTTTTGTTCAACTTGAGTGTAAAACAAGGTGTTCATTCCAAGGAACATTAATTTTAAATTTTGGATGTGCTCAAACATTTTAATTCAATGTAGTTTTACAGTAGCATGGATAATGTAACTGAATTACTATGTTGGCAGTTCTTCGGAATTTTAGGCAGATGGCCAAGATTTTGTCCTTTCAGGACTTTTTTTCTACAAAAGTGCGGTGTTGTAATATTGTGACGTACTGTTCCATGGAGATCCAGCTTATTCTGCTGAGATTTCATCCACCCAAATTGGGAAACATTTTCTTTTCAGGTGTACTGTAATATCAGTGAAAGACGTGTGGCATTGAGGAAAACTGTATCATGGTAACTGGATCATCTGCTTGCCTAATGCTTCTGGAGGTTGCTTTTGAAGATCCCCTGTGCTTGCTGGGGTAAAAGTGGGAAGGTTAGTGGTGCAGCTTCAGATACTGGTATTCTCAGTGAGCAGGAGCTCTAAAGAAGGTATTTAAAGAAAAGATTTGAAGTGACCAAAATCCCTTGGTTTGCTCATAGAAGGGAAGAAATGAAAAAATAAAGTAAGATTTTAATTGAAGCAAAGTGACAAGTCCCTACAAGGATATCTCTGTTGCACTCTGAAGAGCACATTTTAATCTGCTTTGTAAGAGCAGGATCAGTGCTTCATAGAGGGAGCCGGAGTGGAAAGGCTCTTGCAGATTATTGGCTGTGGACTCCTTTCCTCTGCAGATAAGCCATGGGCGTTTATATTCCTGTCACGGGAGAAATGAGTGATGCACGAACTGGTGTTTTCTTGTACACAGGGCACAAAATAGGAGCTGGGCCACTTGGATTCTATTCTTGCGTTTCATATTAATTTTTGTTGTAACCTTGAACAGGATGCATGATTTTTCTGTGCCTCACTTTTCTTATGGATAAAATATGATAATAATACTTAACCTACTTCTTGGGAGAGTTTCTAGTCTAAATGTGTCTCAAGTGCATTGGGTTCTTTGGACAGAAATGCTTTGTAGTTGCCAAGTATTATACAGCTAATGACTAATGTTGTTTGCCTGGCAGTCTGGAAAAATGCCCTTTATGGGCTTTTAATTTTGTGCGATTTTAGGAAAATGTTTTAGTGCAATGCCCTTGCTGTTCAGAATTACATTAATGTTCGTTTTTGTGTGTGTGTTTTTTTTTTTTAAATATGACTAGGAAACAGGTGGTTACCTCTTTGCGTCCAACTGCCATGGTTATTAATTATTGCTCAGTTATCTGCCTGGAGAATACCAAGTTTCATTATTGCAGAGTAGATTTTTAGTGAGCAACTGTGACAGGGGTGGCAAATTCAGGTAGTGTGCTAATTATCCTTGATATTACAGTGCTGCGGGAAAAAGCACTGGAAAAGCTATGAGGAGGAAAAAAGAGCTTGTACCAAAATGTAAGGGGCAGGCAGGAATTGCAATATGTATACTTTACTGGGGAAGGAAAAAGGTGGAACAAGAAATTTTTCTGAGGGTCTCCGAGCTATGCAATGATAGTTTAATTAAAAAAAAAAGTGAATATAGTGAGAGGGAAAAACAGTAAAAATAGTGAAAACCGTAATGAAAACAGGGAAGCTTGTAATAATAGCAACAGTGAAAGTAAAGGCAGAATCACCAACTACCGTATGTTGGGTGGGTTTTATTCTCCCTAGAGATCCTGCCTAAAGCAGCATCTGGGGGCGTTGGAGATGGATAACACCAGTGTCGTGGTTTAACCCCAGCCGGCAACTAAGCCCCACGCAGCCCCTCGCTCACTTCCCCCCCGGTGGGATGGGGGAGAGAATCAGAAGAATGAAAGTGAGAAAACTCGTGGGTTGAGATAAAGACAGTTTAATAGGTAAAGCAAAAGCCGCGCACGCAAGCAAAGCAAAACAAGGAATTCATTCACTGCTTCCCATGGGCAGGCAGGTGTTCAGCCATCT
>NW_009191135.1:44476-62832 GCF_000690835.1 Fulmarus glacialis | reverse complement strand
GGGTGGGGTGGGGTGAGGAGCAGAAGAGACCTTGACTCTGTGTGTAAGCACTGCTCAGCAATAGCTAAAACATCCCTCTGTTATCAACACTGTTTCCAGCACAAATCCAAAACATAGTCCTGTATGGGCTACTGTGAAGAAAATTGACTCTACCCCAGCCAAAACCAGCACAACCAGTTATGTCTATCTTCTTTTTGGAGGGTGCATCTTACCTCCTCTGCTGGGAGTCCCTGGAATCTGCAGCTCTTGGATTCTTGTGTTTCTTTGCCTTTGATTTGTATGCTGGTTTTGAACAAAAGTCCAACCCATAGGGCTATCCTAACTACTTTATTGTTACCATATATAACTATGAAAGTGTTTTTGACACCTAATAATTGGAACAAAAAGAAATGAAAATTACCAGTTTCTTTTTTCTTTGCACTACTGGAAGGATGCTATGGCACGGGAGAATTTGCCACATTTGCCATCTTTTGCCAATATAATTCCCTTGAAGGTTAGTTGAATTTAATTGACATTTTAGTAGACTGAGTTTAGTTTCTTACTTCAGGAAGAGAAGAGTGATGATGAACACCTTTGTCGCTTAAAAAAAATGAGAAATAATTAGCCTTTGATTCGGGCTTGTTTGTTATGTAGTTGGATGTTTTGTATCTGTGATCTTCCCAGAGTTATAATAGTAACAATTCACAGTAGGATGCTATTGTGAAATAAGGCTATATGTGTCCAAACAGAATTTGCTTTTCTTACTGAATTTTGCTAGAATATTTTGTTTCAAATCTGAAGCAGCCTGAGAGCATGATACGGTGTTTTTCTATTGTTGTGCCTGGTGTTTGTTGTTATGCATCAGTGTTTTTCAAGGCTCTGATCAAAATAATGCTGTAAGCTGTACCAGTCTCACTTTTCCTAATTATGGGAAGTGATATATCAATACACACTATTATAAATCACAGCCCCCTTGTCAGCTGGTGGGAATTATTTAATGCTTTGCAACACCTTTATTTGCTAATGAGTGGGTTTTTTTCCCTGTTTCTTTGAGAAGTATTAATGTTCTAGCTGTTAGCCTATTTCAGGATGGAAATGATTGATGTTGCTCTATTTTAACCAAAACACTTCTGCCCACTCCCGGTTCTTCCTCCCCTAACTCCTTTTTTTCCTCTGCAAGAACTCTTCATACAGTTCATGTTGGATGGCTGGATTATGTAATTTGTAAGTCAGTGATCACTTTCCCTTTCTAAGCTGTATAATGTGGTCATCAAACCAAATTGGTTAAAACTGTATTTGTATTAATAACAGACTTTGAATCAAACTAAGCCATGCGCAGGCACAGAAATTCAATATGTAGCTGCATAGTTCATGGTACAACTATTAGGTTGAAGAAAAGTCTTTGCTTTTAGAAGTTGAAAAATACAGCAAAGTATAACTGGAAATCCATGTTGTCTAGGGATTAATTGAAGACTATGTAGGTCTGCAGAACAGGAAGAGCATTGTAAGAAACCCTCGGACCCAGCACTCCTTTGAATTTCGTATTTGCCTGCAATCTCAGCTCTCAGTGGCTCAGACTGACTTGCTACCAGTGATGAAAGCCTGACTTATCTTCCAGTGGGTGGTGGCCACCATGAAAGCACAGAGGATGTTTTCAGAGACTCAAAATTGTGTCTCACTTTCTTTGAGGCAAATTAAAGATGTTTGTAAAGCATTTGGGGACCTTCATATGAAGGACATTCAAGGAATATGAACACTAATATAAAATAACTGATACAGGTGATAAGCATCTCATTGGTATTCTTTATATGGAAAAGATTTTTTTATAGCTTCTAGAGGAAATCAAATAAAATGGAAAATTTAATGATGTCACCTTCTTGCTCTCTACTATTGTTGTTGTCAGGTCTTTTTGTGTGACTGTTATTTGATTTTTTTAATGCAGAAGTACGCTTCTCTCTCCAATCTGTTTTGGAGTTCTCTTTTGGAGTTACTAAAGTTGGCCCCCTCAGACAGTTCACAGGGTGATTTAATTGTTTGAATTGCATATAAGCAATAGTCAGTTCTTCCTCATATTATCTTAATCAGATACTGTTGCTAACTGGGCTACAAAACATGGAAATCGCCTAAAAGTTAATAAAATTGAAAATAGTCTGTGTAAAGAGCTGTATGTAATCAAAGTGCAGTTCAGACTACTGGTTTGGCTAGTGCTTCATGGAAACGTACATTTGGTAAAAATGTGGGAACAGTTTTATATTCAGCAGTAGTTAATACGGAGCCTCTGATGTTGAGGACATGTAACCCAGAAGGTCTATGGTGATTCTTGAAATCTCTTGCCTCTTGGGATCAATGCATACTGATTTTTATTTTCCTGGGAGGAAAGAATAATCCTGCCCTGCAGGAGTGCTGTTGTTTTGTGTCTCTGATGCTGTGACAGTTGAAGAATGTGAATAAGGAATTACAGACCATGACATCAGTACCATTACTATTCACATCTGTGCCTGGTTTTTGGTTTTAACATAGGTAAAGGTATATTGAAAAAGATGTGCCGTTGATCTCAGATGACCTTTCAGAGTGAATTTGCTCTTTCCAAAATATTCCTGTTAATAAAATAAAATTTTGCTTGATAATTTGAAGCAAGTTGTCTGTTCTCCCCAAAGTTGTAAGATTTCACTAATAACATTAAGCAAGCCATTAAGGAAGTCCACACTTTGCAGTAGATGTGGTCATTTTACATTCTTCTGAAAATGTTTTTGCAGGTGAACTTTGTTTCAGATTTGGCTGGATATCTGACCCAGCTTTTAGGAATACTTGAATTTGGTGTTCTGCTTTCTGCAGGAGCTCTGATGAATGACTGTTCTATAGAAAACCAAGACTTTACTTCTGTTGTAAACTGCTGCCTCTTGAGAAATGGGCGTGGGTTTTTTTCCTTCCCACTGCCCCCTGTAATTATATTCTTCTGACTTGAGTCAGCTGGGAGTAGAAATGTGGAAAAACAATATTCTAAACGTGGTGCTAAGAATGTATATGTAACTTTATGGCTGACTGTCAGGCTTGTTCGGTAGTTGCAGAAATGTATCTTGGCTCTCCTAGAAGTTTGAGTAGTGTCACAGTCGGGCAGGTTTGGAGGTTGATGGGAGAATAGAGATGAGATGAGAATATGAACATTGCACTCAGAGCTACTTCATTCCTAACTCCATTTGTTGTTGGTACATCATCTTGCTGTGAGCTAGCATTTAAATCGATTAGAGTTGTAAAATCCTGAAGTTCTGGAGATAAAGATGACTTATCAGTACATGTTATCACTTTCTCTGCCGATACAAGATTAGCCCAAGCCATGTATAGCAGTTCATTTTATAATTTTAAATCCTGAATGTAAGGCTTCCACTTGCACAAGAAACAAAAAACATGAATAAAATCTTTTAGCCACTGACATTTCTTCAGTTACAGTATACCTAGAAAAAGATGTCCCCTGAATTAATAAAAGAAGATTTAATGAAAGCTGATTGATGCTACCAGGTGCTAGTCTTTCACATTTTTGATCTTTTTGCAGAAAGATCAAAAGTTTATGTATCCTGAGCAGCAGTTACCTTGTTGTGCTCTTTTGTGAGGTTGTTGGCTTAGTGTGAAGCATTGAATCATGCTCTGGTGCTCCACTGAGTTTGCTGAGAACTTAAGTACTCAAGTTTAATGCCTAAAACTAGGCCGTGTGAGTAATCTGAAAGCTGATACGGCACATGACTGCAGTTGCACGCTTGCCTGGTGTCTTAGTGAGTTAAAAATGCATTTCTTGGAGCGTGCGTTTTTTACATGCTCATGAATTGGCTTGTTCCCAGATACCTCTTCTTCAAAAGCACGTGTCCTGACAAGCTGACGATAACTAATATACTTATTGGGTAGAATTAGTATATAACGTTATTATTAAAAGTAACAAACATGTTGAAATGCTAAGGATATTTTCAAGATTACTTTAGATTTGGTTAGAAAGCACAGTATAATGGCTACATCTTACAGCATGTAATAAAATCACAGGGGTCTTTGGTGTTCAGAGATGCGCTTTGGAACAAATAGTTCTATTCAAAACTAGCACCAGTCTTGATTAATTTCGTTGTTGTATTTGGATTCTCTAAGCTGTAACTGGCAGCGACATAGCATAAACGGTGCTCTGTATACTGCATGGACACAAAGGAATTACATCTAGATGTGACATTTTACAGTATATTCTAAAATAGATGTATTTACTTCTCCTTATATGAAACTGCAATTCCTGTGGAAATCGATATTGAAAATACCCAGGAAAAGCTTCGTAGGATCTGCAGGCATGCACAAAAAGGAGCTGTATGCATGTACTGTTACTCGCAAGTGGTGGATTAAAGTGAATTATTTTCATCTTTTCATGTCAAGAGCAATTGAGTGTATTTTCCTTATTGCAACATGCTGTAACTGCTACGGAAGACGCAGAGAATGTGGACTAGAGCAGAAAGAGTCTTCAGGTATCTTTAAACTGTTTTAAGCTGCCCATGGTTTGAAAATATTCAAGAATCTGTGATATGAGCTGTTTGACATTTTTCCTATTCCAAATGCTCAAAGGAATAAATCTACATAAAGAGTGTTAAAAATGAGAGAGTCTTTGCTATAACGTCTGGAATCTCAGAATGTTACTTTATTTCTCTCTTCTGGCTGACCACCATGATAAAACAGCTGAATCAAATACATTCTTTTATGTATAAAATATATTTTTTGGGTCTTGACGGCTTGTTTCCAGTTTTAGTCTAATTCA
The DNA here is from genome assembly GCF_000690835.1 of Fulmarus glacialis. Lineage (NCBI taxonomy): Eukaryota > Metazoa > Chordata > Aves > Procellariiformes > Procellariidae > Fulmarus > Fulmarus glacialis. The sequence goes on along the minus strand of NW_009191135.1, from coordinate 58,076 downwards.
GTTTGAAACAGCTGTTCCTAATCTCTGCAAAACAGTTTTTTGATGGAAATCATGACATTCTCAACTACTGCAGTGTTACTGGGCTCTATCTCATTTCAGAAGTTGGCTTTTCTTTATGTTAAAAGAATTCTTCATTCAGAGAAAATGTCACTTCTGTATCAGATAAGCTGCAGTTAAAAGAATAATAGCTGCCTCCTCCCCCCGAGGTTATCTCTCAATGAGTTGGATATATGTTTCTCTTCCTACATGACTTTTAAGAAAAAACATCACTGTGTGTTTTACCATTAGTTAGATTTTTATTCTAATGTTCCCTGCCCTACCCATATGCTTTCAGTTGGGTTCTATTTAGAGTTTTCTCTGCAGTTGTCTCTGCACTCAGACTTAACAAGTTCTCTGGCTTGCCTTATGGTTCAGTTTTACTCTGGAGTCAAATCTTGTATTTTCAGAATTTTCAATGTAGCATTTTCAGTTTGCTCAGTGCTATCTTTTTTTTTTTCTTTTTTTTCTTTTCCCCCCCTCTTGGTTGGCTGCACTGCTTGGTGCCTCTTCCAAAGCTGTTTGTAGAAATTTCGTAGATCACAGAGCCGATCAAGTCTGTAAGCTCTCTTGTGCCTGATAAAGCAAAAGCTAACCTTTCATTTCCAATTTTCTGGTTCCTTTTGGATAACCTAGCATATAATATGGAGTGAAGTTAATGACTTTCTGCATAAAAGAACTTGCTATCTACTTGACTGTGTGAACACAACTGTACGATGATAACCATGTGTGGACATTTCAAAACATTTCTGATGGGGAGGCTGAAGGTTTCAGGAGTGGCCATGTTGCCAAGTTTATAGTGGGACTGGAGGGACTCTGGAGTTGTGCATCCTCTTCTTTCCTCTGTCCTTAGCTTGCTGGATGAGGTTTCACAAGTCACTTTGTTATGCATGTCTCTAAAATGGAGATTGTGCTAGAGAATGAGTACTCTGAGAAATCTGAGAGAGACACTGCATACGAGTAGGATCACTAGTAGTTGCTGATCTCGCTCCTGAGCCCACTGTGAACGAATACCATCCTGAAGCCTCTTTTGGCTTATTTTGTTAAAGCACAATTTATCAGCTGAAATAAAACTAACATCTAACACAACACAAAAGCTTTACTACTTAAAGGGCTGTTAAATATGTTTTCAGTTCCAAATTCAGCATTTTGCCTGGCAAATATTTTGGAGTGTTTATTGTTTTCCTTGCATATTTTTTTTCCCACAGTCTAAAGAACCTGACTTGGGGCTGCGTTAGGATTAAGTGAGATTACTGGCATCTTCTTTCCGTTCCTCTTGTGTACCTTGTATGAATACATCCTAATAACTATTGATACTGCATTCATCCTGCAAGAAGCGAAGACCTTTAGTGTCTGCTGATGCTGCAGTTTTGAGGTTGTGTTTTTCTTGCAAGTAAAATCAATTGAGACAAATCTTGGTAACTTTTACAGCAAAATAAAATGACTATGCCAGGCAGCCATTGGAAGTTTTTTCAGTATGGGTATGCTCTTAGATCACATATACAGGGTTGTTCCAGCAGAATTGATTGGTTGATCTACTAGATTTAAAGGTCAACTGTAATCACATTTCAGGAAGATTGAAGAAGATACAAAATTGCTACTATGCTTTACTGGGTCGTATACCTGCTTCTGGTGCTCTTTTCTTTTCCCCTGTACATCTTAATTTACTCAGCTAAAGCATCAATACATAAAGGGCACAAGTCAATGTGCTTGCTTTCTCCTGTCAATGAGGGAGCTAGTTAGTTGTATTTCCTCCAAGCCAATACCTTCCCTCTGGAAGACTTGAAGCAGAGAGGAGTCCACTACACTCTACAGAAATGGAAGAAACAGATCTTTTTTTCAGGGGAAGGCGGTGAGGAAAGCTGCAGTCTAGCTGTCTTGTTAGATGATCCATTCAGTTGCTAGAGTTGACGCACCCAAGAGATGATATTGTCTGTTCAAAGCGCAGTACAGATGGAAGAGAGAGATGGCGTAACCCTCTTAATGGGTGGAGACCTTTGATTGTGGGGAATCAAAAGAACGTCTCATTATAGTGTTTTATGTGGCAGCTTGGTATTATACAGATGTCCATAGAGACCAAGTAGCTTTGGAATATTGTGTTTTGTAAATATGGTATTTTAAAGTCATATTTCCATGTACTAGGCAAGCATATCTGCATACAGAGGTGAATAAATTTCTTGTTAATTTTTTGCAACAACCCAAATGAGACAACTGCTTTGCCATAGCAGGTTGCGTGAACTAAAAGCAGCAGGGACATGGAACATTCATCTGCTCAGATACAATTCATTTTCCCTGCAACAAAGCAAAAGGAGTCCTGAAATAAAAAAGGGGTTGATGGGGAAAAAGAAGATTTAAGTTGATAAACCAAAACAGATTATTCTTCAAGATTTTTCCCTCATGAACCATATTATTGCTATATTAATTTGATAGGACTTGTTCATTGTTAAGTTTTGCTCCTTTCTGGTACTGATAAACTTGCTGTCTTCTGTGTGGATCTGCCATAGAGCAACAGAGGAGAAAAAGTGTTTAAAATGGAATAGACTTTAATGGCATGGGAACTGCATTGCAGTTCCAGCATGAGAATACTGCATTGCAAATGCTTTTAGCTAATCTTCAGACAAATTTCAAAGTAACTTTATGATTTTGTGTGGCTAGTAAATGCATATTTGATGATGATCATGCTATAGTAAGGTGTTTGTTGTGTTAACATTACACAGAAAGATGACTCTTTTTAAGAGTCACTGTCCCCAAAAAAGTCTGTTATAGCGAATGTTAACTATTTTACAAAGGTTATTTGTAGTAGAACTCCCAGAGTCTAGATTAACTCGGAGAGTACTGTCCTTAGTGCATTTTTGTATGTGCTAACTTGCAAAATGTAGTAATTCCCAGATGTGTAGAAATCAAGGGTCTGTGGCTTTTCTGAAAGCATCCATGACCTGCTTTTAAAAGAGACACTGACATACAGCAGTGGCTGAAGACTCTGCTTGAGTGGACGGAGGAGACATTTATTGTGCATTTATTTAAGGTGGCCTTTTTCAGAGATTCTTGCTCTGATGGCCATCTAACTTCAGTACGTGTTTTGCTTTGTCAGCCACAATGTGAAGTCTGGGAAACTAATGTCCCATGTTTGCTATGCTTATGGTAAATATGGAAAGAAAATTTTTTTAAATAAATAATGACCAGGCAAAGTTTTCAGAGGCTTGCATGATCAAATCAGAGTAGCAGCAAATCCTCTGTGATTTTTCCCAGTGGCTGATGAAGTCAAACAGTGCCTTGACTGACTGATTTGGTTTTTGTTTTCTTGCAAGTTGCTTAAATCTGTGGGTTGTTTTGGGTATTTTTTGTTTGTTTGGTTGGTTTTTTTAACCCTTGATGATGTCTGCTTTCATTAAAAGGGCACTTATGGAAACAATTAATTTTCTGAAGCGCAGAAGTAGTGCGTGATGGTACTGGAAATGTGATTGCTCTTTTCGTGTACGCAGTTGCATGTCATCCTGGTCAATAGATTAGAAAGACATTATTGCAGGGACTTCGAAGAGGTTAAAAACAAGAATACACAATACATTCATGAAGCTTCCAGGTTACAGGGAATTGTCAAGTTATAAAAGAATGCCTCTGCATGGAAGAAAGTTTGCGTAAAAAAACTGTCAGCTTTTATAGTGTCATGCAAACTTTATGCCTTTTTCTTCTCTTGTTTTCCCTTCAAATCACAGGGCTCTAGCATCCCTCCTTTCTTCAGCTTGGTAATTGTAGCAGCGGCTTGCTGTTTTGAACGAAAACAGTTTAATATAGGATCTGTTAGTTGCCAATGTAAAAAACCTATTAGAAAAGGGGAAGAAAAATCCCTTTATTATCAAGAGTATTTAAGCAAAGTAGGTGTTTAATCAATCTCAGTAGTTTGCTTTGTTGAGGAGAGCAATACCAGTAGCAGCAGTCATGGCAGGCAAAATGCTGTGAATATACATGCTGGTAATTAGTTTGCAGGTTCTGTTTTAATTCTTGTTGTACAATGTACTCATCAGGCTTAAGTCCAGAAGAAGAGAAATGTATTTTGAAAGCATCTTCCTTAAAACAAACTTCCTTTAATTTCTTACTTGATTATTACTTTAAAGAACAATAATATTTGGTTGCTCACTGAGAGCAATAATAAACTTGTGCTTTCATGTTTCTTTTACAAACGAAACACAAGTGCAGTCAGTTGTGTTTAATGCTGACTTCTTTCATAACACTGCTGAGCTTATGCCTTCATCAGTGTTCAGACAGTGCGCTATCCCTGCACTTCGGAAATCCTTCAGACCAATTTATTCTGCTTTTTTTTTTTTTTTTGAACTCCAGTTGCTTCCAGTTGTCATCTGTAACAACATGTGTGTGTTGGTGTATTTACTTACAACAAATTGCACTTTTCTCATCTTAAGCAGGATTTATGGTGGAATTTGCATTCCAGAAGTTGCTGCAGCCTCATAGGGAAACATTTGGATTTCAGGAAACACTGATAGGTAATGTTACCGAGTAAGCAATACCTGTAGATTGCTTTAATCAAATTCCTGAACTATGGAAGGTTTGAATGTGGAAAATATTTCACAGAGGCATGGGGGGGCTGATGTTTTGGCAAAAGTTTTCTGGCTCTAAACCATATTGTAAAACTGCATGCTGAGGCCTTTGGTTTCCACTGCCTTATACCAGCATCAGCAATTGTGTCAGTGAGTTTTGATTTAAGAAAAATAAGAGATATTCTACAGTGAAACACTTGTTTTAGTGGATTTTTTTAAAATTAAAATGGTCTTGTTGCTAAAACGGATAATATGTCAGCATAATCTGTAGCTGAATAGCATCACCTGTCATGGTGTGCAGGGCAAGATGATACTTTCTCTGTTAACTCCAGCTATGGACCTTGCCCTTTAAACAACCTGGTTTATCGTAGGAAAGTTGCAGAGGAAGAAGAATCTTATACTTGGCTTTAAACCTAGCTTTTTGTCTGTGCTCTGATTCCCTAGAGAGCATATATATATTTTAAGAGGTTCCTGTGGTCAAAGAGTTTATAATGATTTGGCCTTTCTGAAAAGTTGCAGGTTAGATTTTTAGATTATTGGAAGTCCTTGCATGACTGATACATTGCTTAGTCATGGTGGCCTTGAAATGTAGTACTTAAAGAAACAAATTAGTTTGAGCTCCTTACGCATTTGTCAAGAAGTCCTTCAGCTGTTCGTCGTGTTTATGTGAGCACGTGCCCCTCTGAGTATGTCCTCAAGGTCTGAAACAGGACTTCCATTTGAGACCAGCCAGCTTCTTGTCTGCTCCAGCACGTAGTTGGAAACTTCCCTTAGCAAATTTTGGTTTTGTTCCACAAATTAAATAAGTGCCAGAAAGAAAAACAAAAAATAAAACCCCCACAGCTTGGTAATGCTGCCCAATTGCAGTCTGTGCCATCTCCATGGTGTTGAGCCTTCATTATGCAGCTTGCACTCAACACACTTTTATTTAAAGCAGAGCTAAAAATGGAACTAAATAGCTGACGTTCATAGCCGTTCAGTATGATGCAGAATTACTGGGAGGGGGACGGGACAGGAAGAGGAACACTGCTAGTGCCAGGTGGATTAGGTTCATTTATTTGTACAAAACTATGCAGGAGTGTCCGAAAAAATCTAAATTAGACTATGCTTTATCAAGGAACATAAGCTTACTGAACTAGGAAATTTTATTTTGTTTTACTCTTGTTAAGTTTTGCTTTGTTTTATACCCTGAAATGATGCAATTCCGTTTGCTGTGGCTGTTGCAACGACGAGACAAACTATTGCTACTACGTTATTGCAGCATCCCTGTGCCGATTGCTTTTCATGGAGCCATCTCCATATTGCAGAGCCATCTGTTTTCCTTACTGCCCAAGCATTAGGCTCAGTAGTATAAATTACTAACTGCTTCGTGGCTTTCAATTGTTCCTGTTTGTTTAGTGTGCGAGCAGCAAGTCTTCAGCTCCTTCAGCAGCATTTATAAGTTTTCCTTGCTCTTTTTTTTTTTTTCCCCTAATGCCTCAGGCAAAAACTATAGTTGAGCGAATTGTTGGTCGTTCATGTTGCTGAATTATTGGCTTGATAAAATAAACTTTGGGAGGTAGGTAGTGTCCTCATTTACAGAAGATTTTGTAGCTAGAGAAGTGATAGAAACAAGTTAAAAAATCATGGTTTGCGAAAAGCAGTATTTTTGCTCCCCCACCGCCCCAGTTTCCTTAAATGTACACCGGTTTGTCATATTGCTGGCGGTATGATCTCATACAGAAAGATCCTTTTGGGCTATGTAAGTACGTGCACTGCTGAAGAGTTAAGGATACTTTTGGAAAATGTAATGCTGAATTTATCACCTTGTGCCTGTTTCAAAACGTAATTGTAAGGTAACAATTGTGTAGTTTTTTTTAATGTAATTTCCTTGTCTATCTTTAAGACCAAAAAGATACAGGTTTTGGTTTTTTTTTTTTCTTATATGTATAATATGTTTTTACATTCTCAATTTACTATTCAGGCTAAACTAGTCACTTCCAACAGTTCTCTGATGTTCTGTACCTACTGTAGCTGCAGCGATGGGCATGGTGGCATGCTGAGCTCCATGCGGTGTTTGCTTCTGGGCAGCTCAAAACTGTTGGAGGAGAAAGGGTTGCTTTGGTTTTTGAGGGGAGAAAGGTAAGAATAAGTGAGAATATAGGGTACAGCATTTTGTGGCTGTTCAGGACTGGCAAGTTTTGGAGGGTGGCAGACCGTGTATATTGGATGCATCATGATTTTATAGGAAGCGGTTGATAAGATGAGGTGGATATCAGTTCATAATAGGGTGGTACTGAAATTTTGGAACGATGGAAACTGTAGGGAAGTCAGTGCCATTCCCCTAAGTCAGCTGGACTTTGGAGTTTTCCAGCCCAGGTTAGAGGAGTGGTTTTGATAATATACCATGAAATGAATTGAACAGCAAGGAAAACATTTCTGCCCTCTCTCTGTTTCAGATACTATGTCAGATAGCTCGAATGTAGCTGAAGGCTTTGAGTCTCTGTAGCATCTGAAGCCTCGTAAGCTGCTGCTGCTATTTCAGTCAGGCTTTGAGGTACGGCAGCGAGGAGCGTTGCGCGGGGCAGCCTCTGCTGCGGCGTGCCGTGCCGTGGGGTGGTTCTGCCGTTCGCTGTGGACTCCCTTCTGGGGAGCTGTGAGCTGGGTGGAAGAGGTGTGGGGAAGAACCTCCTTAGAGCCTCCCCAGCTGTTTTTAAGAGACTAAGTAATATTGTGATTATTTTTTTTTTTTTTTCCTCTCGGTAATGGGAAGCATTCAGAAAAAGAGAAAAAGGCCAGTAGTGTCCATTTGTTCTGACCAATATATCTTCAGGGCTTGTTGGCACTGTGGCCTTCAGTAGTTGAAACAATCACAGAAGTTTGTCTTATGATTTGAGGGAGGAGACACAGCTCTTAGTCAGATGAAGCTGTATAGAAGAATCTTCTATTGCAATCCAATGTTACTGCCTTGCTTGTAGCACTGTGGTCATTAGTGCTCTTAATTTGCCTTCCAGTAAATATGCCAGATAAGCCACTGTGGCCAGCCACATTAACTTTCAATTTATTTTTCTTACAATGGCCACCTGAAGCAATAAATTGATGTCTGCAATTTTTACTTCATTAATAATGAAGTCCACAAAGCAGTGAGAGGAGTGTCTGTTTACTTGGTCCCTTAAACTAGGCTACTGATGGACTTCTGGTTTTTGATCCGGTAAGATTTTCTTAGTGATTATCAAGATACAGCAATAAGGTATGTCCAGATTTAGATGAGGAGCTGAAATGTCTGTGCGTTAGATGGTAGACATTTAAGTGGTAATTGGGTTATTGAAGAGTGCCTGCAAGACAGCCGATGCATGAAAAGTCAAATGTATGTCAGTCTCCTTTGAAATCCGTAAAAATTAATCATTTGGGTTTTCCCGTGGTTTTAACTGTGTCCCACAGCAACTTAAAAATGGCTCCATCTCAAAGTCTTAAAATTCTTCTGATAACATCAGTGCAAATTCCTAGCTAAATAAAGAAGCTGTAGTGTTTATAATTTGCAAAAAGCATTTTTCAAATTTTATTGTGGCAATTAGTGTTAGGAGTGCTGTAGAGCTTGTGTGGGTGCGGACGTTTTGTGCTGAATACAGTGACAGCTGCAAGTCTAGTCTTCAGAAACCTGGGTTTGGCCCTGAGTATCATTCTCTTTCCCCTCTATTCCTATTTTGAGTCCAGTAAAGAGAAGCATATGTTTTCTTGCATCAGCTACATTGGTGTTACCTTGTGAAGCATGACAAGGTTATGTGTTTGTATGGCAAAAGAGGAAATCTCAAATTGTGTTTGAGCTATCTTAGACCTGCTTTTTTTTCCGTGATGTATTAAAGATTTCCATGATATACATGGTTAAATTCCATTCATGTAGGTATGCGTGTGTTGATGCTACATGGCTGCTCCTGAAATTGGTACTGTTATATTATTAATATTGCAGATCATGCCAAGAAGGTGTCTTGCATTTAATATAGAACATAAGAAGGTTTGCCTACCCCGTATGAAAATCTCAAATTGGAACTGAAGATGCTATAAAAATTTAAAAGGGACAAGGTCAGCCTGAAAATCGCCTGTTTTAAAAAGCAGAAAATAATCTATTTTTAACAACAAACTTCCTTACCTGTTAGTACCTGTATTAATAACATTTTCAGTTATTAAAGCTTGAAAATAGTTTTAAGCATTATTTTAATGTAAAACTACTTAGTTACCATTTGTCTACGTGCCTGTTAATTTTGGGTTTTCTAGTTGAGAGACGTGAGAACTGATCGAAAGCATTTGGGTTCCTATGCTCCTTCTGTATGATCAAACAAGTTCAATTTATTTCACTCATAAAAGAAAAGATAATGGATGTCTCACTTGCTTTGTACCAACATCGTTATTGAGGGGGAAAAAGTGGATAAGAGGGTTCTTCATTATAGCAAGCAAAGACAAAAAAAATTCAGTAATTGGAAATAGAAGTTTAACAAATTCAGACTACAGCTGAGGTGCACGGTTTAAACACTTGTGGTAATTAAGCACTGGAACAATTGGAGAGGAATAGTACGGGACTCACCTTCCTTGGAAGACTTGAAAGGTGAGCACACGCATATTCTGTTTTTTCTAACTACGTTTGTTAAATTTGAAACACAAAAGTAACTTGAATTAGGGAAGAGGCAAGACTAAATGCTCACAAAGGTTATTTTAGATTGACTTAATATTTCCTAGGAAGCTTGTGAAAAGGATCGACTCCAACTGTCCAGGCTCTTAACCATAACGAAACTTTCTTTTTTTTTTTTTTTTTTTTTCTTCTTTCTTTTTTTCTTTTCCTTTTCTCCTTTGCCTGTGCTGTGATCACTAACTATATGCCTTCTAATTTGAGGACTCAAAATGAGAAGGGTCTGTATCCATGAGAACATGCCGTCCTCCAGAGCGTAGAATTTAATTTGGAAGTTCAGAATCGCAGTTTTAAACTTATATTCAGAGAATAGATGGCAAGATGTGCTTCAGTTCCAATTAATGGCTGATCAAGACGGAAAGTAATGATGAACTGCTACCAACTAATCCTTTATTTCAAGGGATAGAAGTGGGGGTAGAGATTCCAACCTTGCCATGACCTGGCTTAAAGCCTTTTCTGGCTGCTTCGAAGACTTGCTGAGCACCTGACTGCAGTTATTAACTATAGGAAGTCTACCACAAGTATAGTAAGTAGTAAAAACATTTAGTGTTCTTAAAAATCTGAGATTCCTCAGATCTACACCTAGGATGAGTGGAATAAGAATTGTGAAGGTAAATTTAACAGTATTTGTAAAGAAGCACAATAAAGCAGAAGAATATAGAAGACATCTGAGAAGATAAATGTGGATATTGTGTGAAATACTGTAAATAACATTCTGTGCATGAAAATGGGTGCTGAATAACTGCTTCTTCATCCATGTGATCCTGCAGACTATAGTAACTTGAGGTTCTGTGGAAAGAAGCATGTAATCAAAGTCTGAATCCTTACCACAAGCAGACTGATTTAGATTGCATAGGCAGTATGAATTCAAGCATTTCCTAGTTACTGAATTCTTCATTTGTAACCTTAACCATTTTAATATAACTTTTTTAGCATATGTAACAATACAGGAAAAACCACTACTTTTCTCCTCCTGCATGTTAGCCTTTGAATATGAAATGTTTCTTGGGTCAGCACAAAAGCTAAGATCTCACTGTAAGCTGTGTGTTATAAATACCTAGATAAATACAATAAAAAGCTTTTGGAGAGGGTTTCTTCCTTTTGGTTCCAGTGAGAGAGGGGTAAATAAAATAATCGATGTGCCCTGTTAGCTGTCGACCAAGTTTCATGTGGCATGTCTTTCCTTTGGCATGCATATAGCAGCAGCGCATTTTAGCACCTCGCCTACAGCATCCACCTCCTGACAGCAAAACTTGCCAATAGAAAAGCATTCAGCACTTCATTATTTCTACAACCTGAGTGCATTTGCAAATTAATTGATGTGTAGGAGGAAAGGCATCTGCTATTGTAGAAGACCTTAACTGTTGCAGCAAAACTAGAAATAAACTGGTTAGCTGTAGTGAGCTGATATGCTGTTGCAGGTGTTGAAGCCTCTAAAGTGGCATCTTGTCCATTTTTTTCTTCTGTCTTTGATATTTTTTGAAAACAAACCAAACTGTTCACTGAATTGTGAAAATGGAAACAAACAGCATGATAAAGATAATACCATATGTAATTATATATGGGTGGTTAGCAAGTAGTTTCATATTTCTTGCTAGCTCAGCACCAAAAGAGAGTTTTAATTAGGCCTATAATGAATGACTGGGAGCGTTTTAAAGGCTATTAATCTTGTGGTGTAATTGAGTTAATTATAATATCATTATAAGCTCCCATGAAAATAATATGAAGTGTATTCCATTTGTTTTACTCCTAAAGATATTTCTGAGGTCCCCCGGCTCAAATTTCTGAAATGCTCCTGTTGGAAGTCTTCAACGCTGACAGAGAAAACTGTAAAACCGCTTTATGTGCCGTTCCACCAAACGTTTCTGTTTGGTGCCTCATCCTGTTCTTGGTCTTGAGTGTTCTGAGCTGCTGCTTTACCTGTAAACTGCAGGTAACTTCTTGCAATGGAGTGTGTCTTTTTTAGCTTTCATTGCACAGTGTAGTATTTCCTTGTTTTTCTGGTTTCTGATCGGTTAGCTTACCCGAGCGTGGCAGATGAGAGTAAGAATATGTGATCTATTTTCAGAAATAAAGATTACAGCAGCTTTCGAACTGTTACTCTTTGTGCTGTGGTAAAAAAATGTGTAGCAAAAGAGGTGTTTTTGCAAAGCATATGGCTTTTACACTACTTCAGACTACAGTAAGTTTTGGATTTGGTTGTAAAACATCTCTGTGCTTTTTGCACTCTCTAGTCAGAGTGTGACATCTTCAACAGATGGACAGATAAACTTTCTATAATCCATGTCTTTCCTTTCAGAAGAGGAGATGAGGTTCTCATTTGTAAAAGTTGTTGAGGAAAACCTCATCTGTATAAGTCTGTTGTATGCTTAGATGTCGGGGTGTGAAAATTTGATGGATACGCAACTAAGCACTGGAGTTACTGATATTTTTGGGGCTGTCTTTTTGCAGATGCAAAGTCAGCCCTGCTTTTGTACGTACTTCTAGCCTTATTAGAGCATTTGCTTTATCTATTTTCAGAACCGTGTGCTTAATCGTGGAACAAACATGTTGCTCAAATCCACCTTCTCTCTGTTTTGGCTGATACACTGTCTTGTTTGCTTTTTGTAACCCTGCATTATCAGGATTGTTTTGATTTAGTATTTTTAAATTCTACAATCAAGGGTTGTTTCCAACCTTAATTAACCCTGCTGGGATGGTAGAAATGCCTTTTTTTTCTTTCAGTAACTTTGCTGGTCACACTTCCATATTTTCCGTCCTTTTGACTATTACGGATTTTGTAAATAGTTTAGAAATGCCAGCTTGTGATGTATGGGCCTCTTTAACATTTCTTTGATTTATGTGCACTGTGCTGAAAAAAAGCAAAGGAAGCATATTATTCTGGAAAAAATGTTGCCAGTCTTCAGTTTTTTCAATCTTAGTTAAAAGCTATACTTTTATCAATCAAACCTGATAGATTCTTTTTTCATTCCTAAAAACATTCATAACTTAACTCTTTGAAGTCTAAAGAAATAATTTGACTAAGACTTTTGTAAATGTCTACCTATTGTTTGGATGTCTAACTTGAAATATCTTTTAAACTGATTTTTCAAAAGTTGGCTTTTTCATGCATTACAGCTTGGTCATCTAAAAGTAGAGACTTTCAAAAATCACTAAGGGTAGGGAGTTTGTTTATTTTTTTTAAATGAAGTTTGGCTATATGTTGCTGTTACCAATAGTGCATTGCACAAACTGATGTAGTAAAACACATTTTGGTCTCTAGCAGTATGGAGTAAGATGATTTCTCTACTTTGTATACGAATGACAAGGATTGCAGATTTATGATTATCCAGCTTCTCATATAAGTGTCCCGATTAAATGCAGAGAGCTAGTTTTTCTGAAGTCTGGTGTTCTGTTTCAGACAGAATTCCTGAAAGTCCATGTTGTAAGCCATAAATGGCTATTCTGAAGGGTTTTTTAAAAAAAAAAAAAAAAAAAAAAAATTAGTTTTAATTTAGAGTTCTTAGTTAATGCATAATGTTGTTTTAGCTGGAGAAAATTTTCAGTGAAACTTCCCTGAGAAGTTTCACTGCTGGTAGTGATCGGCAGGATTGACTTCTGTCTCCCAGAAGTCAATGAGAGGTTGAAGGCAGGATTCAGATATATATATCGTTAGTTTTTGAACACAGAAGAGTTGAGTAAGGGCAGAAAAGCTCTTTTTTAATTGCTTTGTCAGGGAAAAAAAAAGTTTCAGGTTTTGTTGACCATTACATTTCAGCATTCAACTTGCAAGTACAGTGGTTATGGTCATCTTTTCCAACAAGTATTCTGGAGATGTCCATTCAGTGTTGAATGCAATATGTTTAAAGGGGGAAAATGATGTGTTTCTTTTTGATACTCATAGAATCATAGAATCATTAAGGTTGGAAAAGACCTCTAAGATCATCATCCTCCAGAATGCAGTTGATCTCTAACTTCTAGCCACCTATGGTGATTCTAGGGTTTGTCTGTGCAAAAATCTGTGTTGTTACAAGGGAGGGTGGGAATTTAAACCTCTTTCTCTAACCACTTATAACAGTGAACTGTATTGGTTGCTCTTAGTTGTGTATGAATGCTTTCTGTGGGTTACTTTATGCTGTCTTGGAAGGAGTATAAATTAGTCTGATCATTCTAACTTCTAGCCACCTATGGTGATTCTAGGGTTTGTCTGTGCAAAAATCTGTGTTGTTACAAGGGAGGGTGGGAATTTAAACCTCTTTCTCTAACCACTTATAACAGTGAACTGTATTGGTTGCTCTTAGTTGTGTATGAATGCTTTCTGTGGGTTACTTTATGCTGTCTTGGAAGGAGTATAAATTAGTCTGATCATTAATAT
>NW_009191135.1:15150-44451 GCF_000690835.1 Fulmarus glacialis | reverse complement strand
GTAGGGAAATAAGCCACATAGATTCTGTTCCAGATCTAACTGTCCTGCTTCGAGCTTTAATTGGTTGTCCTTGCTAGTGGGCTGGAAATTAGCATTCCCAGTAGCATTGCTTCGGGATGCCTGCTAGATGTAAAGAAAGAGGATATTAGCAGAAGTAACCATTTAAGGATGAATTCTTTCCTAATTTGGCAAGTTCAGCTCAAACAGTTTAAACCGTATTCATGCAACCCGTCCTGCTGGCACGGTGGTGTGATAACCTCTAGTAGAAGAGAGTGGTGATGTCTGGTATAGCTTTGCAGGGTGCATCCATCTGCCCATGGCATACCTGCCTCAGGATGAACTGTGTGCTGGAGTTCCGATCTTTCAGTACAACTTCCCCTTCAGGAAGGCCACGGGAGACTGAGTAAAACCAGGTTTCCGTATGCTGGCAGAAGGACCCACAGCTAGGCTAATAGCTGCTGCCTGACACTCAGTATGGGTATTTGCTAGTCTAAATGTATTGTGCATTTTAATTATTGTATGAGTGACCAAAGCTAAGGAAAGGCATTTAACAGAAGTTAAAATAATTAAATTTAATGAGTTAGAAAAAACATAATTTAGCAGCACAAGTACCAGCTGGGGACATTACTGCTACATTGCCTATCCACTAATAGATTTCCATCTCTCTTCTTTGACCGTGTTTCTCGCCTTTGTCTGATGGTACAACTGGACTAGTTGGATTTACATAAGCTGCACCTTGTAGACATTTTATTGAAGAAGAGTATTCGTTTCTTTATTCATCTAAAAAAGTAGTTTGTTTGCTATAGTGGTAAAGCCCAACCACAGTGCTGCAAATTGTGGCATGCTGCTAGACAATTTGAAGAGTGTTTCTGTAGCTGATTCCAGCCCTTTATTCTACCACTCAGTTATAAAGTATCTTCACATTTCTTATATAAGCATCTGAGCATCCCCTGTCACCAAGGCAGCAGCCCATTCTTTATACTGACATAGCTGCCACCTGAGCCCCTGACACCAAAGATTTAGTCTAGGGCTTTAGAAAATATTAATTTTAGTGTGAGAGCAGTGTCTTCAGTTCAAAGTTCTGGTGGCTGTTTAAGGGAGCACAGCAGCACTGGGGGAAGGTACTAATTGTGTCCTTATTCAGTCTTGAGTTTTAATGATGACTTTTCCCTGCTACAGATTATTTGTCCTATGCAAAGATAATACTTTTGTCAAAAGGGAATTCGGATTTTCTGTCAAATATTGATCAAGTGCACTTGATCAATAATCAATAAAGTCTTTAGACTTTAATGAAATCCATTAAATGAACACAAAAGTGTGAATATATCACGTAGAGCGACACTAAGACCATTTCTGTATTAGTGGACAACCTCTGTACCAACTACTACCCTTGAGCTCAAGGTTACTTGAAAATACTTCTGTTTGTTACTGCACGAGGTTTTATTTTGTCATTTAGATGCAGAATGCAATGTAATAATTTTACTCTGCTTTTTGTGATTCTGTTATGTGTCTGGGTTATAGCTGCAGATCCAAGGAAATGCCAGTTCATTTAGTTATCTTTCAGGAATATATATGTTCAAGCCCTTCAGAGCACCCGGAAGTATTTATAAACATCTTAAGCATAAAATACAGTTATTCTTCTGAAGAGGTAAATAAGGTAGTGTGTAGCCTCAGATTATGATTACTTTGCCTCTTTATCCATTTCAAATACTAGATGTCTTTAAACCTCAGAGCCTGTTGGCTGTGTAGTGTCCCTTTGCGTTAACATTATCCAAAAAGCAAGAATATGTCACTGATGTAACTATTAAATGGATTCCAGAACACTTTAAAAGAAACAAACCAAAACAAAACCCAAAACCTGGAGGAAGAGTACTGGCTTTTGCAGAGACTTAGAACAGCGCAGATAATTTTATTGGCAGCAAGGATGCAGATGCTGAAGTTTTGACCAATTCCTTGAAGAAAGTGCCACCAGATTTGCTATCTCTGCATGGTAAAAAGCCAAAGACTTGCAAGCAGTATTGGAGTGAGGGAACATTGATGCAGTCATTCATCAGCAGAACCTCAATGTTTTCGAAAGAAAAGTATGGGAAGAATACACTTTAAGGCTGAAATCTGACAATAATTAAAACATTGCTCTCAGCAAAAATAGGAATTCAAAGACAATGCAATAAAAGATGTAGTGAAGACAAGACGTTAAAAGAAACAGGGATATGTATCAATGCATTTCCTAATATTGTATCTTTATATGTATTGTCTAAACTTGTTTTTCAATGCCCTAGCCTTGGGGGGAGGAGGAGAGACCTAAGGGAGAAGCAAGATTGTCTGTGCAGGGGCATGTGCAGGTAGATGTCCTCAGAATGCTCCGTATCTCCTGGTTTATTGACCAGGGTGAGGCAATGGCACTGTGCATCTCAATGCAATGCAAATAAGAGCAGTTGCATGCGAGAGGTTTGTAACAGAAGTGCGAGCTCATTAGTTTCACAGTTTAGTTGGATCAGGGTGTTTAGGAAAAGATGCAATAATTTTTGTACAGGCTTTAAAAAACAACGGAATGGGAGTAGCCTTTGTTCCCGTCATGGAAAGGTATTTGTTGTTTAAATATTCTTGTAAACTGGAAAGTGTTTGGGGGCATAAATGCTTTAAAAAAATAGAACAAAGTGTACTAATTAAATTGTAAACTACAGCAAAGGCACAATGTCTAGCTTTCCTATTAATTGAAAAGCCTGCAACCCAGTTCCACAAGAGGAAAACCAATGAGTAAGTAAATTGGAAACTGCTCTTTTGGTTTATTGATGCTGTTTTGGCCAAGTCAAGAATTCAGCTATCCTAAAATGATCAAATATTGTTTGGAGAAAAAGAGAATTTCCAAACCGGCCTCATTATCTGAGAGAAGCTTAAAAATATCAATTAAGGTAGTGTAACTTCTCTCTTGCCTACTTTAGTCTGCAGAGATGAAACTGTGGGAGTGTCCTGCTTGCTTGCTCATTGTTCTTTTCAAAAGAACGACTAGAGTTTTATCATAATAGACAAATCCCTTGTTAGCTGCAAGGGAGAAATAATTTAATGATGAGGGGCAAAGTACTGTGCATCTTAAAAGGAGGCAAATGTGCATGCATTCACCAGTATTACACTGAACTCAGAGTTCCATGATGGGCAAGTATCTGTCAGCCACTTCTGTAAAACTCCATTTCTTGGAGAATGGAAATAAACTTTTTTTTTTTTATATTACCTATAGCTGAGAAAATGCTTTTCCGTTTATGTATGTGGTCTCTAAGTATTTACATTAGAATGGAAAAAATATCACAACAGGGTAATGTGATCACAAGTAAAATTCATTCTTCTGATTTCACTTCTAAAGAAAACCTATTGGTGCTTTAAAAGCTTTAAATAGTGGTAATATGTAAATTTAATGTGCAACTGTGAGTTGACATGATCAATTGTTAATGCTCCAAGTGATTTTTTTTTCTTTTTTTTTTTCCCCCCTGATTCTTACCTTCTTCCTACCCAACCAATTTTTGCAACTTCAAATGGCCTTGTAAGTAAGTGGAGTGTAATGGCTCGTTTGGTCAGCAGTCAGCACATGTAAAATCTCCAGCCCATGAATTATGTAAACAAAAGACCTTTAGTCCCAGCATGATTCTAATGATGAAGCTTTAATTTTAAAAGTTTTAAATTAGCACTGCATACATGTTTGTTGTTTCATAACATACACTGTAGAGCGATTCTATAGGCCAAAAAATAATCTGTCACGATACGGTCAGTACATTTCTATTGAACGAAGGAGCCTTACTGCATTGTTCTGGTTTAAGCCCTTTGACTGTAGCAGGAGTTCTTTGTCTGCTCCAAACCTTAAAGATCATCTGCAGAAGACCGTGTCGTCTTTCAGGGGGGTTGGAGGGGTTCTTTTTTGTTTGTTTCGATTGTTTTAGGGGGTGCGTTGCCTTGTTTCTGATAAGAAAAGAGTCACCAAGGTAGAATAAATAAAAGATACTAAGTGATTAACTTTTACAAAAGTATTAATGCTTTCGGGACTAAATCCAGTCTGTATTTCTCTAATACGTGTTCTCTGTTCAAATAGTTCATGTGAAAACCAAAGACATCTTATGTGAATGAAGAAATTGCCCTCCTTACAATTACAACTGTGAGAAGAGTAACTCCAAAGTGCTATCTCTGTTATGATGTATTTCACTTTGTGAGGAAGATTTGAGAGCCGTTAATATATGAATGTAGTTTTCATATACTCACGAACACTGTGAAAATGTGAATTATGGCACCAGTAAAACATTAGTGATAATCTTTTCTTCTAGAAAGTATAGGCCATGTTGCCATTAACATAGAAAAATAATGAATTTCAAAAATAATGAAATTTTAAAATAATCCAAGTTCTGTTTTTATTTACCTTCAGGTAAAGCTTTTGTATGTACTGAAGTGTTATTTTCAGTAATTTTCCTACATCCTTGAGAACTAGAGTCTCTTGATTTTAAAATGTGGAATTCACACATCTACTTGGAGCCACAGTTTTAAGAAAAATATCAGCTATCATGAGACTCATCATAAAACTGTACAAGTTGGCTCTGGTGTATATCCTAGCTGCTAACTGTTATAAATTGATTTTTTGTTGTTGTTGTTGTTGATTTTTATTTCTTGGTTTTCTGAAATAGATTTGATATTTCATCTGCATGCATTGGGAAAAAAGATCAATCTTGTTGAAATTTTAGAGAGGAATATTTCATTAGGAAGTAAAGAGCTTAGCTTCACATAAACCAGTTGGAACTCCCCAAAGCTGAAAGATATGGATGCTTGCTGTAATAAAGCCTCTGAATGATGGGGAATTCCTTAGCGACTGATAAAGAAATGATTTGCAATACTACCTAGTGCTGCACCAATACTCAAGTTCAGTGAGTGTTTAGCATATTTTGTGGATAAGGCTATTGCTGTTTACCATTCTGCTGGTTTAAATGAACACAGTTGTCAAAAGCAGATGGAAGGTCATTGGGAATACACTTGCAGATGGCAGTCGTGACCATCCACAAGTGCCCAACTCTTGGCTGCGTTGGGTCGCAGGGTCTCTTAGACATGCATGGGCCACCCCTCTGTAGACACTAACTGAAACACACACCATCTCTGCTGGGTCAAACCAAAGGCTCATGTAGCCCCATATCTCATCTCCAGCAGTAGCTATAAGAACAGGCCTGTATACAATGTTCTCCCCAATGTTCTTCCAGCCATCAGCAGTCTCTGGCTCAGGGACTTCTTGAGCTAAATGTGGTTTCTGTGTGTTTATTAACCCTCAAAGGGTTTGCGTCCCACGAGCTCATCTCAGCTTCCCTGCGTGAGCCTTTTAGCACCCATAATATCCTCTGACAGTACATTTCATGTGGCTTCCCTAAGGTGAAGATAATATGTTAGGAAATGGCATTTTTTTGTTAGTAAACAAAACTTTTGAGGGGATTGGTATGTTTTTAGCTGAGATTTGCTGTCATGGCCGATGCTGGCAGACAGAGGTGTTCATTTTGCAAGAGGAAAAATGAACTGAATGGTGCGTTCGTTATCCATCAGGACTATTGAATCTTCCGGCTATAGTTTTGATGCTAGTAGTACTGCTTTGGCACTATTTTCAGTCTTGTTTCTGTTCCTCAGAACAAATGATTAAGAAACAATTTCCCAATCTCTTCAGTTAACACCCCTCCACCCCCAAAAAGGAATGCATTCTGTGCAATACAGTATGTGATACTTTAATAATGTATAAATCAAGCTGGACAGAAGCTGCCTGTCAGTTTTATTAACTTTGACCTTTTCTCCTGTTATAAGGATGATTTGGTAAATATTTAATGGCCCTTATAGATTTTGACAGTTGGATCTGCATTCCTGGGAGCAAAGGTAGATCATAAAGAAATACTTATAATTAGTAAAAATAGCTTAATCACTGGGAGTGAGCTTTCAAGGACAGAATTGTTTTTTAGAATATATTTATTTTTAATTCCTTTTTTTTTATGCCTGACCACTAAATGTCAGACTAGCTGGGAGGTTACGAAATGTTTTTAAAAGGTTGCATTTGAAATTCATCTATGATTAGCACCTGTGATTACCTCCGTCTCTGAGTAAGTGTCCAAATGATGTTATTTACTTGAAATACCTGCCAGTGTCATTTTGTGCAGTGAACATAAGTGAATGGTGTCAACAGCACAAGATGGCTAAAGGAGGGCTGCTCGTAATAAGATGCAAGAAGAAAAGGGAAAAGCGTGTTCCTGGAGTCAGAAGGGTCTTCTGCCAGAGCTGTCTTTCCCTTTAATTTCCTGCGTTTTGCACTCACTGCAAATTCTGGTAGTGAAGATTGAAAACTAAGCCCCTGACGCTTTGAAACATTGCCTTTCAAACGTGCACTGTCCATTGCTCTCATTGATTATTTTTTTTTTCATTTCAGAAATCTGTTGGAGAAAAACAAATTTGAGCAAAATTCATTGGTCTAAGCAGAGCTGTTGGGGCAATACAATCCCCCCCTTCCCTGGCAGAGCGCGGTTCTCTTTTCATTAGGAATGCAATGTGTCTTCGTGTTGTGCCATAGCCGAGATCACGTGGCAAAGCAGCCAAGTAAATCAGGAGCCCGTTAAAAAGCCTTATGGATGCTCCGAGAGTTGACATTTGAGTCAAATTGGCTCACGGGATAGCTTCACTCATTTTAATAGCCATTTTCAAGAAGATGACTTTAGCAAGCTTTGTTTCCCTCATTTTCAGTCAGTACCCTGCAGAATAGCTTTGCCTAAGACCACTTTATTTTCTGAACATTTGTAAGTCATAGTTTCCTAACTGTAACCTTTTCTTTATATGCAGATCATGGGATTACAGTTTTTAATGTGTTAAACAGTTCACCTTTTTCAGAACAAATCTTTAGATAATGAGCACATTAATGTGGGGACTAGAATATGGAAGGAAATCACATTTGTCTGAATCTTGAGCCTTTTTTCCACCTTCTTCTCTTCAAAAATGAGGAACTAAGAATGTAAATTGAAAGTGTTTAACGGTGAGCTTGTAACTTGTTGCACTTGAAGCTGGTTTCAGGACTGACACACCACTGTAGCTGTTCTTAAATCTGTGAGCAGTGGGAATGCACTCAAAATCTTGCAGATTCACATTGTGTCCTTCATAAATTTGTCTGTCTTTGGCAAGAAAAATAAAAGGTTAGAGGAGAAAGCTACTGAATGTGAACCTTTCTGTTGCAATGCTGTGGAGACATGCTAGCAGGTATTTTAAAGGCTAGATTTTTCTTTACAGTGGTAGAAATTTCTTTGTGAATGTTTTGTGGTTTTATGTTTAAGAAAAAAAATACGAGTGTTATTTCTAAAGAGCTGGTTTATATAGTGGAAGGGTTGCATCTTTCTTCCTCGTATCTTCTTCCAAAAAGTAAGAATGCTTGATCCCTTGAGAGAAGAAATAGTCTTAACATTTGAAAGCAAGCCCAAGTTTCAGGAGAGTTGGGATTTGAGAGGAAGTCTTCGATTCATCATCTTACTTGCCCTGTAGCATGATTTCCTTGTAATACCTGTTTCACATTAGACTCTTTTTATATGCTTTTGTTAGTAGCGTCTTCCATCCAAGCAATATATATATCAAATACCATACATTAACTTACTGATTGGCTGTAATTTGAATCAGATGGTACAGATAATAGAGGTCTGACAAAGAATACTGCAGTGGTATGTATTTTAATATATATGTTTTTTATTATCCAGTTGCAGTACCATGCCGGGCTAGCATCTGGCCTTTTGAATCAGCAGTCTTTGAAACGTTCAGCCAACCAGATGGGAGTATCTGCAAAACGCAGACCAAAAGCCCAGCCAACAACTCTTGTCTTACCTCCTCAGTAAGTAATGGAATATTTTGAGAGTTTGCATGGGGGGGGATTTTTTTTTTAAACTTTTTATTGTAATTATTATTTTTTAAAAATCATTATAATAGTAGCTTTTTGCTTGCATTTTTGTTTCATACAAGATGAATTATTCATGTTGGATGGGTGGGGTACCCTTTAGAATCAATATTTTCTTTCTTCTGTTTATGGAGGCACTGTGACACCAGACAAGTTGCAAGGATTCTTCTTTATAGCAGGTCATAAAAGTTTTTGCAACATGAGATTGTCATTGAGGAATGATGTTCCCCTGATTAGTATGACTTGGAGCTTCAAGTAGGACTTTTCTGAAGGTCCTAAAAGGCTGAAGCCAAAAAGTCTTTGGTGTGAGTACTTTCTCGACAAACGTCTGTTCTGAGTCCATCTGTTCACCATATGTTAATTTTGCATTGGATCTAAACCTCTTTTACAGGTGACAAGCAATTATGAGGACACTTAGAAACTGTTTGAGGACATAGAGTATCAACACTTGAGGCAGTCTGTGTATTGATGCCAAAAACACAGAGATGTCCACAACTAAGCTTATAAATTAATAAATTGCTTAAAATATTTAGTTACATATAAGAAAATTATTATTATGTAGAAAGTGAAGTGCTAAGCAATTATTCGTTGTACTGAGGATCCTTGTAGCTTATGGAAACTGCCTGCCTTTTTTTTTTCTTCTTTCCCCACAGAACAAGAGTCACTGATGTATAAACGCTATGCTACTAAAAACTTCATAGTTGCAATAAAAGTCCCTGTTGTCACCAGAGTCCACAGGCCTAAGTTGATGAAGGAAACAGAGGAAGTTTAGAGTTTTTTCCTTATATGAAATGAGAAAAAAATCAGAGTCAACAGATCTTTCCCCTTGTGTATTAACTTTAAAGGGCTGCTAAAATGTTCTATTGTTTTACTGATATATCGGATGAAGAATAATGGTTAGAAGGGCAGCTCTAGCAGAACTAGAGGTTTGAAAACCAGATTTTGTTTCTCTCATATCTGTGAAAGAACAGGGGTATATTGTGGCAAATTGGCTAATTAGTTTTCTTCTTTTGTTGGGGTATCAGGTTTATCCGGAGCTTAAAATGGACTTCTCCAAGAAGTCTATAAACTAGAGTACTGTGATACCAGTTTTATTCAGAGGTCTTAAAATATTTTGGTGTGTTGTTTTGGTTTTTTTAATCATGGCTTCTCCAGTTCTATATTTCCACATAGAAGTATGTGTAGTGAGAGAGAAAGAGCTAGCTTCTGTTTTTGCATAGAAAAGTCTGTACTTAAACAGTTGCAGCTGTATAAATCTTAATACGAGGTATGTAATATACACATTTAAAAGGATTGTTATGTCTTTTTATCTGCAGGTGATTTTTCCTTCAGTGGTGCATTTACCTAGAATTTGCAAATAGAATGAAATTTTAGTGTGGTAACTAAACTTTAGCTAGTAATTGAATTATGTTTCAGTATCTTATTACCACTTCAAGCATTATTCATAGGAAAAATATTTATGCTGAGCTGGCCCTTTATCTGTCCCTAGTTTCCTCCTCTCTGGCTTCTCTGACCTTTCCATATTTGTCCTTATTTGTTATCTTGGTGTGTCTTAAGAAGAGAATAGTAGTTATATTAAGTCAAATGAAATACCTGTTGAGCTCAATATCATGTCTCCAACACAAGGCAGAAGCGGATTATGAAAGGACTTATGAAAATAGGCTTATGAAAAGTATTTAAAAAAAAAAAAGTATGGCAAATGGATTTTAATATCTTGATTTTGCTGTAGTTTCATGCAAATAATGATGAATCATGCTGTGATTTTTTTTTTTTTTCCTTCTTTCTCTTCGATCTCTCTAAAATGCAAAAGAAGAAAACATCCAGGTGCAAAACTACATGTCTCCTTGAAAGGGCATACTGCTTACTGATTTTCCCATGGCAACTCAGGGAATTTTTTTTTTAGCTTTATTGATTAGTCAGGGAAGGGGTAACTATTTCTTTGTCTTTTTTTGCTTTGATGTATGGTATTAAAATTAAGTTCAGTGACAAGTCTTTGGGCTGAGTAACAATGTGCTATGAGTCAAGTGTATATTAAATGTTGTTCAGAGCAACTATATTATCTAGAGGTTTTCTTAAACATAAGTAGTTAAAACCGGCTATATGCCAAAATGTCATTTTAGGAGAGCAGATTGGAGCAAATAGCAACACTGCAGTAATCCTTTTCAGCCAGCAAAGGAATGCAGGAAACGCTGTTGCTCATGAGGTAACATAGGTGATGATTTGGATGAAGAATCTCCTAAAAACTGTTTTATTTTTAGGCAGATTTTGCGTATACATAGTTTGATATTAAACATATCTTAATTTGAGTTAAAGGTAGCATTACCGAGCATGTTACTGATCTATTTATTTATTTATGTTCCTGTTCCTTGAAGAAACTGCATGGGTAACTTTTGCAATTGCACATTACATTCTTAATGGCAATGACACGAGCTGAGCAATTATCTTGCTAATCCATATCTTTGGTCTTTACTGCTATGGTGAGACTTGAGTTCTATTCCACAGACTGAACATATCCAAATGGTCTCGTCTCTTATAAGGGTGGTGATATAAAACTTGATTCTTGTGCTGCATCAACTCATTGTTCTCTTGAGCCCTTAGTCTCTCCCTGCTCTGCTTTTTCTTCTCCTTTCCTCTCCAAAATGGCTTTAAAAAAACAAAAACCAAAACCCTCCTCCCCTCCCCCCCCCCCCAAAAAAAAACCCCAAAACCAAACAAAAACCACCACCAAACAACAAAAAACACTAAACCAAACCCAAAACCTTCTCAGCCTGTCTTGGAGGCTCAGCCATCTCTTCCTACCTTATGCTCACAGAAGGAACCGGAGAAAGGGTTTCGCTAATGGCAAAGCTGATTCTTGGTGGGCCAGAATTTGTCCCTTGCTAGCCTTAGGCCATCTTTTGATATGCTCTGGTTTGGAAGTGAGAAGCTGTAGTTTTTCACTAGTAGATATCTGAAACAGCAGCAGCCATTTTGAATTAAGAAGTTATTTTTAAAAATTGAAGGTCTTTGTCCTATGCAACCACTAATTTTCATTTTCTCTCTGTTTTTATTATCTGAGGGCTTCTAAGGGTGCTGAACAGTTTTGAAGAGAGGCCTTTTAGTGTTCAGTTTGGCTTTTCAGTATTGGTTTTCACTGGCTCTGAAAGTGCAGAAAAGAATACTAGATTGATATGCGTCTCATTTCTAGCCAAATATATCTGTATGAGAAAATGACTAACTGCTGGCTTCTTTCTCTCCCTGCTTTGTCCCTCCTTCTGTCTTCTATTAACAAGACATCTCCCTCTACTTGCTAATAGATGCGTTCCCTCACATGCTTCTCATCTGGCTGCTGGTTCCTTCCTTCTGTTAAAGAATCTCAAAGCAGTGTTTGCTGAAGTGCTGAAAGCTGTCAGCTCCTTCCCAGTGACTAGGAAAGCATATACATGCAACCCTTCTGAAAACCAGGATGGCTGCTTCTGGTTTGAAATAAATAAATAAATACGATAAAGAATGATGGCTCTTAGTTCTTTTTTCTTTCCTTGTGAAATGTAGTAATTGACGCAGTTAATTACTCTTGTATTATTTTGCTTGGCACCACATCTCAAAAGCAAATTCCTTGTTATGAAGTTGGCTCCACAACCCCACGGGAGCCGAGCGCTGTGCCCCGAGGAGTCTGGAGTGGCTGAGGGCAGTGAGCCCCCAGGTAGACCCTGCTGAGAGCCCAACAGATTTGGTTCGTCACTGCCTAGCTGGAAAATGACAGCAGTGAGTTACTGTGAGACGAGGAGGAAGAAAGAAAAGAGGAAGCCCAGGATGTTAACTATATTCTTGCAGTTGTGTTCATTGGCACACACAAGAGGGTCAGTTAGTTTTAATGGGAATTTTTAGCGGTCTCAGCTGAAAACCTTGTGACTTTGATAGCTCTGTTGTGTGGGCCTTTCTCAGTGCTCCCAGATTAATCATCTGTCTTCTCTATCTGGACGGAAATTGCCAGCACAAGAACTTGCTCACCACAAAAGGTACTGAGATTCTTGCCCTTTATGTTGCCTTTTAGGGTCATTTGTAGTGACATTTGCGGGTTTGGGGAAATAAGCACACTATAAACAATAAACAACTGGAAGTCTCCTTCTTGTTTGACAACTTCAGGCTCAATGGACAGAGAGGCTTGAGTAAAAGAGAGTACAATTTTTTGTTTTAGGGCTCTTCAGCTCGTCTTGTGAATCTCTTGTGCCCTGATGTATGCCCTAACCTGACAGTGAAAACATTGTAATAGATGAGTAAAAATCTCTGTGAATTTGTACTCTGTTGCAAGGAGCAGACCAGCAAAATTACTTTTCCTTTATTTAAAAAAAAAAAAAAAGACGACAGTGCTGCCCATGATACTGTTCTAGATAAATGAGCAACAAAAAGCTGTGAAGATAATTTTTCTTTTAGGAGATAATAAGAACTTGAGGATAGACTGCTGGGCAGAGACTCAGGAGGGCCAGGTTGTTTCTGCCACTTGTTCTGGGTGAGTTGGAGGAGGTCTCTATTCTGCTCTCTACACCTCAGAATCCATCTGGATTCTTCTAGAGAAGATGGGTATGTACAAAAGAAATCCATACTTGCTCCATCCTTTGGAGCGACATTAGCAAAAGATGCTCTTTAGTGAGTGATCTCCTTTAAAAGCTTAATTTACTGGCTCAGCAGGTATCTGTTCATCTGGATTTAGAAAATAAATTTACAGATATCCCAAACTTTGTGTTTACTGTAGCTTGATTCAATACCAGCATAGTCAAAGTGTTGTTCTTTCATAACATTAATGCCCTGTTGGTTTTAATGATTCTGTCATATAAGTAGTACTGTAAGGTTCTAGTGTATTTGTTCAAGAGCTTTTTTTAGGACACACAAGTTGAGTCTTGTGGAAGGAATTTAATTTAAAATAGTCAGTGATGTAGTATTCCAAAAAAAGTTGCTATTTTTAACAGTTAACTGAAAGGTATGCGTATATATATAAACTATACACCCAGTCATCAGATGTGCCAGAATAAATTATTTGGAACTTAACTTGTGTAATTTATCATTTTCACATTAAGAAAAATCCTGATGAGCCCTTTGCCAAGAGTTTTTGGAGGAAACTTTTTTTCAGCATTTTGTTTTATAAACAGCATCTAATTGCTTCCTAGGTTCAGGGATTTTCATTATGAAAGAAAGAGGCAGATTATTCTAAAGATAATGGCAAAGCATGCTGAAGCCAATAAATGTTCATAGGTTTTGTATTTTTTAAGACCGTATGTTTAGATTATGCTTATCTAGTCTGACTTCCCAGCCGGGGATTCATACTTTGAAACCAAGAATCCAATGTACCAGTTAAGTGTGGCACCTGGTATATAAGCTGTGAGGAATGTGGTTATTTAGCATGCAAGTGTTGTTACTGCAATAATCCCATTCAGTATTATGAGCTGTTCTCTAACATTTGGGCCTCCTCTTAGAAGTATTCAAGAGTAGAAGAGTGAAGAGTGTGGCTGTATTTTCTGTTTTGAGAAAAGTCATCAGAAGTTCTTTGTGCAGTTCTAAAATTCTTCTTTCCCCCTACTGGCAAAGCTGCATTAAGTATCAATATTCATTAAATACCACAGAGATGATAATGTAATAAAGCAATAATCCTCAGGCCCACATCTGTACTTCTCTCCAGAAGAGCTGAGGTTGAGAATATAATTAAAGATTAAAACTGTTTGCATTCTGGAACATGGAGATATCTTTTTGTACATGATGGGGAATTGTATTAATAAGGAAGAGATCAGCTTCCAATAACTTTCAATACTAGGTGCTCATTTAATATCCCTGTTCATGTTTAAGTTTCTCACGGTATTCCTTTAGCTTGACTTTAGCAAGACAGTGCAACAGGAACTGTAAAAGAACGTGTTGCTGAAATATATGACTTTCTTGCTCCGCAAATTAATCCCTTCTTATACGAAGAAAAAAGATTAAAAATCAGTTCTTTATATTGTAAGACAATAATATTTACATGAATAAGTTTAATTACTTTGCAGCCGTGTACCATGTAGATGGAACATTAATTTTAGTATTTGGTATCTTGTACACAGTTTGGATCACATCGTTGTACTGTTTTCTTTTTATTTTTAGTAAATTTATGAACACCTGTTCTGCAGATGTTTTATGAAGCTGTTTTAGTGTAAGTTGCAATGTATTGCCATAGAGAGAGATTGCATTTATCCTTAACTGGTATACTGATTTTAGTGTGTTCAGAGTTTATGTGCACATCTTGCAGGATCTTTTGATACTCAAGTCTCTAATATTTCACCTGGTTCAACTAAACAGAAAGTCTCTTTAAAACTTTCTATATTGTATTTCATCAGCTTGTTAAATAACTCTTACTTTCCCTTAAAGAATCTTAGCCAAATGGTGCTTTGCTCTTTTTTTTTTTTTTTTTTCCTGCCCATGTGTATGGTTTTGTTGTATAGGGTCAATCTTTTTAAATAGTTCTTTGTCTTGCTTTTTGATAAGGTCCATAATTTTGCACAGAAGGTCCAAAATATTGGCTTTGCCCCCTCAAATATTGGTATTTTAACTACCAAAGCTAGTCTAGCTAGGTAGAGTATTAGTTCTTAGTAACCTCTGGTGAAAAGGATTGTGCTCATTAAACAGGTGGTTTTGTGAGCATTTGTCCATTCCCTATTGTAAAATCCATGCTGTGCATTTCAGTATTCCATTCTTTTCTAAATATAGTGATGGTGGAGTGGTATGATGTAACGATGCTTCTTTCATGGTATGCATTCCCCTAAAGTTTTTCAAAGGAATACGAATAGTGTACATGTAGTACTTAGTTTCTTTAAAGGGAGACTACAGAATAATATGAACCTATTCAAACTGCCGCCTACAACACTGCTTCAGAGAATAGTAACGTCCCCAAGTGAATTTTTCAAACCGCGTAGAATATAGTAGAGCATAACGAGCAAACAGGAAACCACTATTTTGACAGTTTTGTTACAGGAAGATAAGTCCTGAGAAATTCAGATCATAATGAATTTTAGCAGCTATTGAAAATATGATAGTTTTAAGTTATTTTAAGATACAGACATGTTTTGTTTGGGATTTTTCTTCAGGTTTCTCTTCTGCCTGCCAAGCAGAGATGACAACAGTTGCTTTTAGACAAGTTGTTTTGGGGAAATGGGACCGGACCCTGTTAGGAAAGAGTACACCTTTCATTTTAGGTTTAATGAGACCCTTGGGTACTTCTAGTTTCCTTAAATACAGTAAGTATTAAAGTTGTATCCTAGGGCATGGGAGGAAACGTTATAATTACATAATCCTAACTTCTTCATTTTCTTCTCAGCAGTGTTTCCCCACCACTGAAAGCTCAGAAATCTGGTTGTCTGGATTACTACAAAGTACATTGCCACCACAGTGTTAGAAATTCTGATTTAAGTTACCCTTAAACTCAATGGCAACATTTCATAGACAGCTTGGAGCTGATCTGGTTCTTTTCAGATTCAGTAGCCGGGACACTCTGATCCCAAAGCGGAGAAGCATCTGCCATGATTGAACCCATATTGTATTACAAATTACGAGGGAAAATTCCTTGGTGATAACACATCATTAAACTTTATTGGACTGAGTTTTATCAAGAGAACAGCTGTGCATGTGGGTGTCACGTCATTCTTTCTGGTTTTCGAATGTAACACAAGCGAGTTAACTAGTCCTTGTCATTTGGATGAAAGATGATTCTAAGCTTTTAAAGAGAGATTATTTTTTTTTTCCCTAATGGCCCATGTCAACAGCAGTGACAAGCAGTTAGTAGAGCTCAGTGGCCGGCTGTTCTCAGGCGCAGAGCAGTGATGGGCCTGCTGTTGCTTTATCCTGTTTCTTTTTGTGTGTTTTGTTTAAATGCTGCGGGAAAAAGCAGTCTGCTATTAAATGTAATAGCAATCTGTCTCTTCTAGGTATGTGGTATTTACTGTTTAGCACTCAATATAATTTAACTGGAAAGAAAAAAATCCAAAGTACTGTTTTGATTCATGAGGGGCTTTATTAGATAACTCCAACAAGATCAAATCCAATAACTTACCGGGGATATAACATTGATTAGTCATCTTACTGTTTGTAGCCAAAGATACTTTACCAAGTTCTACTCCAAAAAAGAGAGAAGGGGTAATCCAGTTGAACTTAGCATTTCAGTGTAAGAGGTAAATTTTAAAATAAGGTGCTGTTAATTTGTTTTATGTCTCTGCTCTGTTTTCACTGCTGTTCACTCGAGTTTTCTATCATGTTAACTTTGGAACCATACATGTGTTTTGTAACATGTTTAGATACCAAAGATACAGAGGCAGGCAGATGATCCCCCCCCAGCCTTCTTTCTTTCATTGTTTGGTCTGTGGGGCTCTTGAGGTCAGTCGATTGTCCTTTTCTGCGCTTTATTAAGGATGTATGCAGTTTCTTTAGTTAGGGTCGATTTTGAATAGTGGACCAACGCAGATTTAATGAGAATTTGAAATCTGAGGAAAAAATGTGATCTGCTTTTAAAGCTTGTAGATTATAAAAATGTACTGTAGCACTCAGTCCTACAATAGAGAGCTGCTAGGACCCATAGCCCACTTCTGCATCTCCGACTTCTAAATTTTTGTATGGCATGTTGTAATACAGTGTAAATCCAATTGTCTTTTACACTGTAAACTTGGTCACTCCAACAGTATTAAACCAGCATTCAGACAATAGGAGAAACCCTCTTACAGTATTAATATATTTCGGATTTTCATTTATGTTTATCTCTGATCAGTTGAAGTGTTGGAGTCCCAGATAGAGCTGTATGACTTGAGGATTTGGGTAGGATCCAAACTACACCCTTATGCCGGTAAGAGGGAGCAGTTCCATAATAAATTGTTGTGGTTTTTAGCAGATTTGGTCCCCGTACATGTGACATGAAGAGCGGTGGGGTGGGGAGGCACTTCCCTGCTCTGTGCTCTTTGCCCTCCTGCAGTAGTCAGTAGGTGGGTCATAGCTTCTGTGGAAGCTCACTAAGTGTTGCCAGAGGTCTAGTAGTCACTTGGGTACACTCCGCATTGCCACTGCTTGGGCACAACATGACTTTTTGTGGAAGTTTCTTGGGTTTTGCTTTGTGGTTTTTGTAACAGCTGCCATTCTTGAGTCTGGTGATGCTTGGTAACTCAGTACTGAGTCAACACCTTTGCTGTTCTATGCATCTTTAGAAATGATT
Source organism: Fulmarus glacialis (assembly GCF_000690835.1). NCBI lineage: Eukaryota > Metazoa > Chordata > Aves > Procellariiformes > Procellariidae > Fulmarus > Fulmarus glacialis. The sequence continues at coordinate 27,334 of NW_009191135.1, read as the reverse complement.
CATTTAAAAATTTTAATCTTGATCTAATCTTCTAATATGTTGATATATCTGACAGCAGGGGTTTCTGTGATAATCTTCTTTGTTTTGTTATACCAGATCAATGCTTTTTTTGGCTATAGTTACATGCTGAATTTCATTTCATTCCAGTAAGTACTATACAGCTGCGTATTTTCTTACAAAGTAATTACAAAAAAACAGCAGGCATTGATCAATGCAGATTGTCCAAAGAAAAGATTTTGACTAAAACCAAATGTTCCTTGTGATATTCATTAACAGGATAATAATTTCTGTCCATACAAGTACAAGAGACAAGGATCTTGGATGTTGCTTTAGCCCTAGTAAATTGCTGAAATCTGCATTAGTTGTGTTGTAAAACTTTACAGTGTATTTTAACACCAAGAAAAAGTCTGTTTCATTTATTCACTTTTCAACAAATATTCTAATCAACCACTGTGGAAAGAGAGTGCACATGATTAAGATTTCATCATTTCTTTACAGTGTATAGAGCTTCGCTTACTAGTGTGTGGTGAGCTGTTATGGACTGCTAGCCTTAGCCCAAATGGCTTTGTAGTGAACACCTCCGTGAAGATCTGTCTTGAAGACGTTAGCCAAAAGAGGCCTGGGGCTGACTGCTGTTGATATTTTGGTGTCGCATTCCACAAACTAATCCCGCAAATAGGATTGCTCCGAGTGTGATGTGCAGCCCTGTGTGACTGAGCACAGTGATTTGAAATAATTCCCATCTACTTTGCTGAAGATGAGCTGGAACACTCCATAGCTGGGAGATGAAAACGCTGTATCTCTTTGGAAACTTCAGGCTGTGTACCGGCCTTGATCTGCATGTTCGTTTTCTGGAATACACACCGATCCAGAGCAGCGTGTAGCCCTTAGTGAATGTCAGTGTTACTGGGGATTGCAGCTCCCTTGTAAAAGAGCAAATTTCTGACTCTTTGATGTATGTTTGCCTTAAAGGTAATGTTTGTGTGAGAACCGTGCCATTAAAAGGTGGCAATTAATTACAAGTTGTTCCACAGTCCCAACCGTTAGAAGATGCCCTTGCAGCATTTAGAGCAGAACACTAATATTGCACTGTAGGGAATCCCTGTACTTTCAGTAAAAAAGAAAGTTAAGGATGAAGATTTTAATGTGTAATTAAAGACTGCAAATACTAGTTTAACTGCTTGTTTCTGTGTCAAAAAAAAAAGGAAAAAAGGAACATACACTACCAGTGGTTGGACTAATTAGACAGTGAAGAACAAGCTAGATAAGAGAGGAAATTTGTATGAACTTAATAATGATATCAAAGCTTTTGCCGAAGCTGTGATTTTATCATATGATTGCTTTAAACCCCCCCCCCCCTTTTTTTTTTTCGCTTGACTATTTGGGGGAGGGGGATTAGAGGCTGCTTTACTGCAGCAGACAATCAATCTGAAAAGAATAAATTAAAGCTGCTGCTTGCCAGATTCAGAAACGCATTACAGCAAGTGTTTCCATCTGCATTGGTTGTATATTCCCTTGTCAAAGATGACGAGCAAAAAAAGCAGAGCCATAATAAGGTGGAGAGAGAAGGTCTCTCTATTTTGGTGGCTTAGCAAGAACGGCATTATTGCATAATCGTATTGTATAATGTGATGCGATATGAATGTATCGTGAATGTATGTATTAATAACGTTATTTCTGTACTTCTACATGATTCCAAGTAGCCTTTAGCTATTTGAGAGGAAACCTAAACAGCTATACTGTGAGGGGGGATAAAAGTACTTTCAAATATGAAACCTGTACTGTTAAGGAGGAGGAAGCTCTAGGTGTATCACAGTAAGAAAACTTTGAAACCTGAGTCGTACCTGAAGATAAAGGCAATTGGAAAGCTCCCTGTAGTTTTGACAGTAACTCTACGAAGAGGGAAAGTGTTCCCAAGTAACGAACTGCAGGTGGGGATTTTCCTGGGGACTAAATTGCTTCCCTGAGGACCAGAGTGGATGGTGGGCTGGCCGTGCTGCAGCGCTGCCTCGAGCGGCCGTATTCAGCACCCATCAACCGACTGGACTTTTGAGTTTGAGACAGTTAAATGCCCTTTCTAACTAGAAAGGATACAGAGTAGGAGAACTGCTTTGCTCTGCTTTCTTTACCTCATGTGAAAAATAACTGTTATTATTTTTTAATTTCACTTGAGGGCATTCTCTGGGTATTCATGTGTTTACAAGGAACCCTATGGATGGGTTAAATGAAAAAAGCTTGGGTAGAAAATTCTAGCTGATGACTTCATAGAGTTTTCCTCTAAACATAATCTTCATTTGTAATGATTTGAAGTATTTTGGTACAATTATTTTGCTTGTCGCATTTTCCCAACTGCAAGTGGGAAAAAATAGATAAAATGCCACCATTAGAAGTTTTACTGGGCGAAGTGACTTGGTTTTCATCCCTTTATAGGGATATTTTCATTCCTGATGGTTTAATTTTGCAGAGCACTCCCTCTTTGCTGTTTAGGTTTTACCTAATAAAGTCTTAGCACTGTCTTTGTAATTTCAGTAATGTTACTCAGTAGTATGTGTATATCATTTTGAAAACAAGTGTATTAATAGTGTAACGCACATTTCTAATTAGACATAGATACATTTGCCTCATTATTTTAGTTTATTCCTCTGATTCTTACTTTTGCATGGGTAACATAGGGGCTAAAACACTGTGGACAGGGAAGACCTTGTTAACATTGGCAGACTTAATTTTGACTTTTTTCTGTAGCTGCATGAAATCTCTTTATTGTCTGTGAGTCATGGCCAGGGGAATCCTGTGTTAAGTCCTAATTTTAGCAACCAAAAGCATCTCCATGCAGCAATTTTTGCATTGAAATTAAATTTTTATTTTGTGTTCTTTCAGGATTGTTCTTACAAATTGGAAAGAGTAATAGTTTTGCACAAAGATCAAAGTAAAGTAGTTAATCGCTTATTTAACCTTTGCTAGGTTTACTTGGACATCTTGAATGAAATGAAATAAAGATTACATTCTGTGTATGATCATTGTGCTCCATCATTGCCTATATTACTTCGTTTCCATCCCTCACAAAATACGATTGTGGAATAGTGTTCAGCCTTTTCATTCTGTACCACACATATGTTTAAAAGCACTTAAAGATACAGAGATTCCTGAATTAAGTTGTTGCAGAGTAAATTACTGATTTTTTTGAGTTGCTCTGTGCCTCGGTTTCCCCACATGAACTGTGTGAATTGTATCATCTGGGAATTGTGCAGGAGTGCTGAGAGTGACTCGAGTGATACCTGTACAAAGCTGGGATAAGAGAATGCATTAACTATAAAGCAGATGCTTTCATCCAGGGGAAGAGTCTGGATTTTTGTCTTTTGTTGTCAATTGTTCAAGACCAGTTAATTTTTTACAAAATTCAAAGTCCAGGAGTGACACGTTGTGAAGAATGAATGACTGTATCATCCCTACTTACAAGACCTAAAAGGAAGCTCTAACTCTCCACTGTCAGTGTTCATTCTGGTAAATGAATGGTGATATATTATTCTGTATCCTTTGTGTTCTTGCCTTTAGGTGTTCATTTCAGTGATGGAAGACAAAGTGCAGACATATGAAATAATTACACAGTGAGCTTGGCTGGAGCCTGTCAGTCTGTGTCAAGCTCCCTAGACTTCTTGAATCTCTAAATTGTTGAGCGCTCTTGCTGATTGTTGCATTCAGTGTTTGGTGTTAAAATCAAATGTGCTCTAGAAGTGGCAAAAAAACCCCCTACTGTTTTGATGTATTTTAAGTCAAAATTTAATGGTTGTGTCCAAAATAGCACTATAAAACTGAGCTCCCCTCAAGCCAAAAACCAGGCTTTTCTACTTTCCTATTTTACATGCAGAACCTTCTTTCATTTTGGCTTTTGCATTTTGACAGTTGCTCAGCAAAGATGATGTTTTTGCTCATGACAAATTTGTAGCGCCTTGTAGACAGGTCTTATAAAAGAGCCTTTTGTGAAGGACTGAAAGACAAACCAAACTTGGATCTAAATTTGGGGCTAATCAGCTACATGGCAGACTCATAGTTTGAAGAATCATACTCATATCTAGCAGTACTTTACCTTCATTATAAATAATACCTAAGTTTAAACATTTATTGCTTTTTAATTTTGTATTTATCGTTCAATTTTAAATTTAAGTTAAGAAAAGAGGGTATTAGGCTGATTAGCCAAATGTCGCTGCGGTGTATTGTTAGCAAGTAACCCATACATTTGAAACTTTAGGAAATTAATTCCTGGTTGATAATCATTGGTTTGGTGTTTCAGTTACTGAAGTGCAATCTGTCCACTGAGCATACTGAATAGACTCCGTAGTTGTAATTCCTCCAACTGTTCTCCTGTGTGTTTATTCTGCAGGTACCACCTCTGCTAACCCTCTGCTAACGCCTCTGCTGCTGCTTTTTGTATTTTCTAGTCAAGTAGGCGTTAATGGAGAAGTCTGCTGTGGCAGTGGGTGCTCCAGACTCTCAACTCCAAATTCTCTTTGATTTCTAATTGGAGATTGGGTTGGAAGGGACCTCGGGGGGTCATCTAGTCCAGCCTCCCGTTCAAAGATGGTCTCTTGTCACAAACAGATCAGATTAGCCGTGACGTTGCCTGGCTGAATCCTGAAAACCTCCAGGGATGGAAGACTACACTTGTAGCTATCATCAAAGCAGTTCACCTGCTTCTAGAGGTCCAGTTAGTGCTGTTCTTGTTTAAACAGGTCTGCTGAAAACCCGCATCTTAAAAATAACCCTGTTCTAAGGAGGGTTTGAGGAGGGGTGGCTGATGGAGAGAGAAAGCAGATATTTTTGGAGAATCTACATTAAGTAGTAATGTAGATTATAGTAGCCTGTTTAAAAAACGGACAGTGAGAAGCAGATGACTTAACTAAAAGGAGGGCTACAAGGAGGAGAGCTTGGGATTTAAAATAATATTTATATGAATTTTAATTTAAAATTTGGCTTAAAAGCAGTTTTTATGTTGATGCTTGCATGATCCTTTCTACTTTGAAAGTTGCTCTTCGTTTAGACAAAAGGTTACTTCTTCAACAATGTTATTTTACAGCGTAAGTAAATTTCATGCTATCTAATCTTAGGTATTTCTAAGGAAGTGAAACTAATTTTTTGACATGACAGAGCAACGGTGGCTCTTGTATGCCACTTGTAAAATGAGCTTGTTGACAGAAAATGCCAGGTAGAACTATTTTAACATGTGATTATGCTTTTAAAATAAAAATTTATTTTCAGTGCAAAGATAGCAACTTTAACACCACAGACAGAAAATCAATTATAATTTTTGTTAGTACAGCTAAAATATTATCTGCTGCTACTAATTTCTTTTTGTTGTTCCACAATTGCTGTCTTCCCTCTGTTTTTTACTAAGTCATCAATGGGGATAGAAATTCTGATATTGAAGCCTGAGTGTTGTAATATCCTTCTTTCTCTCCTGCTATGTACTTCTGTCTGCAGTACCATGGTTGAATCATCTGTTTCTATGCTTGTATGTATTTAAGCCACTTAATTTTTATTGCGTCTTAGGCATCATCCTCCACCAGCAAGCTCTTACGCAAGTGAACTACTGTTTGGTTTTGCTATTAATTGCTTTGTTGAAGTGTAAGTACGTACTGGATCTTAAAAGATCTGCATTTTGCAGATCTCTCGAACACCTTCTGCTGAAGTTCTTCTCCACACATCTTAAAATGCTGGTGTGTACAAGCTACATAGAGAACCTGGTTGTTGAATGGTCCTTAGTTTTCAGGTTGTTTCAAATATTTCCTTATCTGTTAACTTCTTCTGGTTGGTTGTTTCAGAGAATTTCAAGAAAGAGGTTTTCTCTCTCATATAACATCTGTCCAAATAGTTGACTCCCTTCACTTTCAAATCCTAAATAAGTAGTTCATTTCCATCTCCTGAGTATGAAGGATAGGATATATTAAGAAAAGTTCAGCTCTGATTTGAGCATAGAGCCTCTCCAGATGTGTCAGTTAGCCCTGATGCAGTGTGGCACGCAAGGATGGAAAGTGCTCCTTGACCGCTCCGTGATACTGTGAAATGTATGTACACACATATATTTAAGCTAATGTTCTAGGGGTTTGGGGTTTTTTTAAGCCCTTGAGGAGAGTAAAATGAGCCCTGTGTTTTGTTTGCCCATATTTTCTGTCTTTTGCTGTTGCTGACTTCTCACTAGTTGCAGCTTACGAAGCAGTCTATTTTCAATGTAATGGGATAGGTTGCAGAAAGACAGTCAAAGCAGCAAACCTCTCAGTAGTGCAGCTGAGGATGTAACTATAACTACATTTGATTTGTTTTCAGTCAGACTTTCTTTTTCGGCTTTCCCATCTTCATGCAATGTTGGTCTCGTGTCTTTTGCCAAGTGTAATACGATCAACGGTTAGTATTTTTGTCTCCTTTTTAAAAATACCTTTAAAATTCTATTAAGAATGTGCCTGACTTACTAGATCAATGCAATTGTATTTTGTGTTTGTGTTTTTAATCTACAGAAAACTTGATGATTGCAATTAGGCAAAAAAGTGAAGAATAATTAAATGATTAGACAGAAGTCAAATAGAAATGCATGTCAATGCAGCGAATACTGAATGCAAAGTGAGCATGAATGGAGAGCTCCCTTGAAACATTTGCAAATTCACTGATGTTTGGAAATACAACTGCAGGACAATCTTTTGAGGTGATAGATAACATTTGGTAATATTTTATCTGTTTCTGTAGGGCATCAGCTTCAACTGGTTGACTTTAAGTAGCTACATGTTAGCTAATTAATCATATAATTTGCTGTCATGTTACTAGGTGAACCTGTATCCTGATAGCAGCATGGATTTGAGATAATGATTTCCTAATGATCAAAATAGCTTTAATAGCCCTGGCCCTCATGGTTGATTTCAGCTTTCCTCTGGTTGCTTTTAGAAAAATAATGTTACTCTTAATGAAGCTTCTGTCTGCTAATACAGATAGTTTGCAGCTGTATGTATTAGTATGACTGAGTCCCGTTCCCTTCTTTATACAGTATATTTTTAATTGAAACACCATACTACAATAATACATGGGTATGTAGTGTACATGTGTTTGATATCAAACTATTCTGTAGCTTTTAGTCTGTGATGAAGCAGAGATTTTTTTTTTTTTTTTTTTTTAATTGGGTATAGTTTGGTTGTTTATGCTGTCATCAGACCTTTTCCTAGGAAAATATAGAGCTTTCTGTTGGGTGGAATACTTCAGAAGGTTTGCCTAGAGAGTTTTTAATCAAAAAATTATTGAACTTTTTTACACAAGAAACCTTTAAGCTGGACAGTGTAACTGTATAATGTGAACGGCCATCTCAAGAAAAGGAAAAATATAAACAGTAAGTATAAAACAAAAAACCCAAAAGTAACCTTGCCTTAAAATACACTGTCATTTATCTCCATATTTAAAATTTTGTCTGTGTGCAGGGAATGTCTTTAGTCAGTGTAAAAATCTAATTAAATCTTCTCATGGTAGTGATTCATAGCTGACCCTCTCTTTATTGGAGCATCTTATTAGAATAACAAACCACTCCCTGCTGAGAGACACTGTCATTGACAGACAGGCGAGACACTTTGGCTGCTGATTAGAAAAGGTTGATCAGGCTGGTATTGTCTTCAGAGTCTGCAAGAAATCTTTTATTGTCCCTTCTGTAGCAGAACTTTTGAGATGCTCTTTGGCAGAGTCCAAGTTCTTGCTTGTGACCATGTATGGTCCCATCCGGTGTTGGATTATTTCATGCCACTCATTCACATTACAGAGAGCAGTCTGTCTTTTTTTTTTTTTTTTTTTTAATTAAGAACTGCGAATGCATACAGACTTACCCTTTTTTAATCTGTACCTATTTACTATTAAAAATTACCTGACAACTTGGAATTTCTTTACTTTGGGTAAGCGACTTGACATGCCTCAAAGGAACTTGCTTTTTACAAGTTTCAGCCTGATACTTGTGAAGTGGATGCTCAGAATTAGGGAACCATATCTAGGAACAAAGCTTGGCAGTGTTAATAATCATGTTTGTATTTATCTAAGGAGATCTTCATTCCTTGTTTTTCACTTAGGCAGTTTTCTCTGTTAGTATACTTAAATAAACAGAATTGTATTATTTTTTAATAGGCTGAACATTTCTCCCTGATAGCACTGGACACAGTAGTTCTAAAGTGGTTATTCTAGTTTAGATATATTTGGCATGAAAACTGGTTTATGTTTTACTTCTTAGGGAAGGTCTGCAGGTAATGTAAAGCGATGCAGGTACAAGAATATACTTGTGAACAGAACTGTATTTGTTTACTGTGGTACTTCTTTGGCTTTAGTCCAGGTCTCAGCCCTGCGAAGTACTTTAAACTCTGCTCTGCCTGTTCCGCACAGTGGAGGAACACAGGCAAAGCAGAGACTCCAGTGTTTGAAAAGCCACAGTGAACATAAAGCCTGTCTGATCTCCGACGTGGTTGCATGCTGATCCTTGTGTGCGAGGGGAAATAACATCAGAGGAGAAAGAACCTCATTACAAGAGTGGGAAAATGGCCAAAAGGGTGTAACGAATCTCTGCAGTTGCTTTGCTGAGGTGTCTGGACTGTATTTGGCAAGCCCGGAGAAACTGCCATGATGAGCCCTTTCCTTTAACTGACTCTGTTGTTTACTTCTGCTAGTGGTGCTGGTGTTTAAAAAGAAAATTTTTTCAGACAATTTGCTTAAGGGAATTAGCCCTCCTCCCCCGCACTGACTTTCAGTGGAAGCCACGCAATTAATTTCCATGAGCCCTATAAAAATCCCAACCTAAGGAACAGCTTGTCATGTTGGAGGAAGAAGTGATGAAAGCGTATTTTTTAGAAAATAATATTTTGAAGGGCTTCTCTCTCCAAAATATTTGTACTGGGAGAGTCTTGAATTTATAATGTCTAATTGTACTTGTTATATGTGGTTTTCGTACTGGAGTGTAAAGATGACCTTGAAGGAGTCTTTTGATAAACCTCTGAGTTTTAAGATAGATTTTTCATCTCTGTAGTATCACAGGCAGATCGAAATACTTGATCAGAGCATAATCCTGAAGAGAAAAAATTCAGGACTAATTATGAAATTCCCTCAAGAAAACTTAAAGTAGGTGATCGCAAAAGTTGAAATGGGTATTTGATAGAAGTTGGTGTAATAAATTGCACTGGGCTATACAAGCGATCATTTGTTACAGTATTTCATCTTTTCTGTTTTTTTCTTCACCTTTACTTCCCTATTAATTACAGAAGAACAAATTAAGTGTCCTTAAAGGCTGATATCAAGTATCCTAAGTACCCTTAGAACTAGTGCTATTAAGACTTGTCTGTTTTTGCCATAGTGTATAATTTTTAGTAAAGCACTAGATCCTGAAGTGGATGCTCCTTTTGAGTGGCTGCTTGAAGTCTGTTGGTGAGGCCTAAAATGTGAGTCTTTACTTCCTAGTCCTATGTATTCCAACATCTTGTTCTATTAGAATAATATAATTCTAAAGGAAGAAATTAGAAATATAATAATACATCACTGTGAGGACTTGAATGAAATGACAGAGGCCATACTTCTAATGCCTTCATGTCTATGATGGGTTTTTTTTGGTTGTGCTTTTTCCCTTGCCTAATTTGCTCCTTCAGGCACTTCTGTTGTTATCAAAGTGTGCTTAGATGTTAGCGTGGTTACAAGCTTTAGAAATCTGCTTGCAAAATACAAGAGTCCAGTGCAGATTCTGAAGTAATAGATAGCACCACGTCTTAGCTTGGATGTGTAAGAATTAAACCATTTTGCATAAAAGTTGAGTATCTTATCCCAGTAGCTTCTAACAGGTCATGAAACATTAGATATGATAGAGTCAATAACTGTACAACACAACACACCCTACATGCATTAAATAAGAAATAAATAATGAAGCTCTGGTATGCATGTTGGCGCCTGCATTAGATGCTGACATGGCAGGGACAATAAGCTACTGTGTTTTTAGCTGAAGTTAAAAGAAACATATGGTAAGGATGAGACAGGTTTTCAGAGTACTGAGCCATTGCAAATTTAAAGAATGTTTTAAAACCACATGATACTGCCTGCAAACCATCAGAGTGTGATTTAAGTAGGGGACACTTTTTTAAAAGCAGAAAATGTCAGGGCTTTGCTAATTTAACTGATACAAACAAAACCTGTCTTATGAAATGGTCCACTGTGCTCTCCTGCTTTTATATGTTAGCCATTCCCCAGAGGGTTATATCCTTAATCCTCTCTTACTCCCATCCTCTGGAATTTGTGTTGCCTTCAAAAAGTTCTGGGACTTGATGTGCCTAACATAAATGATCGCTAAGATCTCTTCCTTCCAGCGGTGCTAGTTACATGGTTAAGCGTAGTGTATAAAAAGGTCTAACTGTGCAAAACATAGTAGGTTTCCTATTCATCAATCTCTCCACCCGAAGGTAAAATCTTGCTGGTTTTGATAGGTATAGAATACATAATAGGTATCATGCATCATCCGTTGCTTTTCATAAAAGGAGGCAAGTACTGTAATTTCTGCTCTGTTCAGGGAGAAATAAAGCACAAAGAAGGAAAGTGAGAAGACTTTGCTATTGAAGTAATTCTTCAACAGCAGAGCTGAAAATAACATGTTATAAAATACTGAATTCTGGCTTTAGAAGGCTGAATTCAGGAATGGCAGCATGGAGTCATGTGCGGCATCAGGATCTCATCAGGCGGCCAGTCCACACAGTGGGACCTTTCCCATCTGCCCGGAGCCCCATTTACTGTGTTTGGGAATCTGGCTGGGCAGGTAGGCTGAAAATCAGCCCAGTCCGTTCATCTTTTCTAGAAGCAGGACTGAACTTGGTGTGTTATTTTGAGGCCTTTGTCAAAGCACTCTCTGGCGTTTACTGAACATCAGCATGTCACACTTCAATCCTTTCTCCCTCGCTGCATGACTAGTGAGTGCAGGAGAGGTGGTTTCACCTTACAGATCCAAGCAACCTCAGATGAACTCTGCTGAACTGGTGGTGGAGAGGGTGGGGATTATTCATCTCTGAAACCCCATGGGGGAAAACTGTGTGCAGTTTGTGCAAACATTTTTTTTTAATTTTTTTTTTTTTTTAAAAGGTCAGTTGGATCTCTTGGCTTGAGTTTCTCCTGAGAACTTTAGGCACAGCTTTACTGTATGGAAACATGTATGTGCGTGTGCAAATTTAGGCTGACAGGTGGGGCACAAATTGCCTGACAAGTTAGGAGTAATTCAAGAACCATCTTTGTAGATAAACACTGATGTAATAATTCTGATTCTCATCCAGGCCCCTGAAAATTACTGTTGTTAGCATTTATTGTTGGGCTGTGGAGCAACATCTAGTTTCATGAAGAAGTGGAAATATAAACAATACATATGTGCTGTGAAGCGTTGCTTCTGAAATTCTATTACTACTGAGGCTGCATAGTTAAGGAGGGCTGTTTTTCCTCTCGAGGTATGTATAAAGGAGTTAATGTTTTCCATAAAGCACAGACTAGTAACAGGCTCAGACAAGATCCTGGTGATGACTGTAAAGTAGATGCATGCTTGTTTTGTTAACCAGCTTTCACACATTCTAATATCCATATTCCTCTCTTGATTACTGCTGTGAATTAAAGGCATTCTGAAGAGCGTTCCATATAAGTACGAAGAAAGCTATTTCAACAACATAATAAATAGTTGAAATATGTCAACTGCAAGGTCTCTATTTGTAACTTAAAGTTTTCCTTATTAAAGTTACGCTTTTTAAGGTGGTGCACTTGAATTTGATATTGTGAACAGGTGTCTTTTTGCTCTGTCTTAAAAAACAAACTATGCACTGACAAAATGTGTGTTTTCAGTGTGTTTAAAGAGGTGTTCATATTTAACTTAAATGTGCAGATGTCCAGCGACTGTTTGATTCAGGAGCAGGTTTGCATTTCATAAGCAGTCAGCATGAGAACCTGCGTGCATTCGTAGCGTCACTGTCAGCTCATACCTTTGAGGAAATTCCTCGCAGGTTTATACCACGTTGCTTATCAATGGGTTCACAGTAGCACTGAAGAATGCAGAATTGTGTTTGTTGTATAAACAATGCAGTATAAGTAACACATTTTACCACAATACAATATTTTATTGGTGTAACAGAGTGACCCCAGTGTACAGTATTCCTGGCCCGTGATGCATGGTCCC
>NW_009191135.1:0-15119 GCF_000690835.1 Fulmarus glacialis | reverse complement strand
GGCACACAGTGGGTGCATCCACACAGGGAGCTGAATCATGAAACCGGTTTAGATTTAAACTAATGCATTTTTCTTCCTTTTTTTCTTTTTTTAAAGCCAGATCAGTTGTGTGATCCAGCTCTCCCAGCACAGTACAGTTGAGGGGGCTGTACGCCGCAGCATGCGGGAGGGGATGTGTCAGTGCCTTATGGCACTATTGGTGCTGAAGACTGAAAATTGTTGAATCACAGCCTCAGGTTTCTAAATGTCTTTGTAAATCCAACCCTTAAACACTCTGTCTTGGCTTCTAGAGAACTGTCCAAACGACTTCACATGCATCCTTAAGTGCTGTACCAGGTTTGGCCTTTTGTGAGTGAGAAGTGCAGATGGTTAAGTGTTTGATACAGCTATATGTGCATATGCTTTTGAAGCAGACCACCCTGTGTTTATATGTAAACACTTCTAGACTATTTAGGCACATAACTTAATCTTTTGCATCCACTCAATAATAAAACGTAATTCCTCTATGACCGAAATAACATCCCTAGCAAGGTGGAACACAAGCTAACTTGCAAGAATAAATGGAAATCTGCCTTCTTTCAGGTTTGGAGTTGAATCTTTCAGTGCTTTCAGATGCGTATTGTCTCACTTCTCCACTGCAGGGTGGGGTGGAGTTGGGCATGAATCTTAGCAAATTTGTTCCTTAGGACCTTTGTCCAAAGTTTCTTAGCAAATTTGTTCCTTACAATCTGTGCATTCTGGCTTGCTTCTTCCCGCACCTGTGGATTTGTACTACCAAGACACTCCAGTGCTGAAAGTCATGCTGATCATAGCCCTAGGACTGAAAAACTGTGTATAACTCGAGAGACTCAGATTTGCCCCTTCTGCCCTCAACTTAACCTCATGGTAGTTAGAAGTCAGTTAGTTATTTGAAAAAGGTAATGTTTTTCCTTTATAATGTATCATGAATAAAGATTTCACAGCAGGAACGGAGGCATTGAAGGAGGAGCAGAAGACCGAGTTAGCGTGCAGATGAGAAGGGAACAGAAGGAAACAAGACAAGCCAGGAGGAGCCTGGCTGGAGTCTGCCACCAACAGAAACTTGGAAATTGGGTGAGAAGAGAGAGGAAAGCACTTAAACAGTTTGTTCAGAAAGGACAAGAGGACAGTGTTAACAACTCTAAGAGATGGCGGCATGGCAAGGAAGTTTATAGCTGGAAGAGAAGTTGGTGAAAACAAGCAAGTGATTTTAGGACTGGAGCCAGGAAACATGAGCATTTTTATAGAGGTTCTAGAGAAGAAAAGAGCAAGAGCCTGAATTAACAATAAAAAAAACCCCAACAAAACCTGTGGAATTTGAGGGAAAAGGCAGAGACTTCCAGGATTGATGTACAGATGTCACGGATTGTGCCAGCTGTCTAATTTAGTCTTGAGACTTGAAGTCGCTTTCTCAGCGTGAGAGTTGTTGAATTTCTTTTCACGCTCTTTATTGCCTATCCAAGCAGGAAGCATCATCTCACAAAAGCTGGCAGAGGTCATTGTTTTAATAACTATTGTTAATTGATGCTTCTGAAAAGCCTTCTATCAACTTGAATTTGCTACCTGCAGAGACTTGCTCAGCAGGTAGCTGACTCAAATTAAAACTTTAATTCATTGATTAATAAATCACACTAGAACTGTGACTACCTTGTATGTTTTAAAATGTAATATTTCTCTAATCAGGTTGCCTGAAAATTATTTAGTCTCTGTATAAAATCTATAATATTTAAAATCCTGCCCCTGCTAAAAGCTTTAAGTTACATATTGAGCCTGGTTCTGCAAAAAATAGCTGTTCCATAGGTCTTAGTAGAGTGCAGGCAAGCTCTTTGCACTGATGCCTTTATTAGCGAACACTACATATGCTAGCAAGAGTCTGCAGGGCCAGCCCATGCTTCTGAAATACCAGACATGTGAAAAGAAATTATTAGCTGGGTTGAAAATAGTAACTGAAAGCCAAAAAAAAAATCTGGGAGCAAGTAAATACTGTGCTAGTAAGTGAGAGAATGTGTGGAGAGTTTCTCCTGTTGCTGTCCAGAATATCATTAATCCAGATTCAACAGAATCATAGAGTTTCTCTTCATCTCATATGTGGTGTTTTCCACTGAGTGTATAGGAAAGATTACGCTCTTTTATATTACAAATGTGTATTTTTTCTCTCTGTCTCCCCAGGATCATTTAGCAAAATTTTCGTTCTTCCAAAGGACCTCCTCAGAAAATTATTATTAATACTTTTATTTCTAATCTTTAAATTGTTGTATTGAGTGGAAAAAATGAACAGCATGCAAGTTAAACACTGTGTGGGATAAATGCTATTTAAATCTTGTCTAAGCTGTTAAACATCACACTAACATTGGATGGCTGGATCTAATCCAGTAAAAATAAAAAAAAATAAAAAAGAGAGGTCACATTAGAGAACTAAGCCATCTGTCCAGTGTGGAATTGAAAGGCATTTATAATGAATTACTTTTCTATATTACTGTCTTTTGGGGGGCCTTTGTGTGAATCAAAGAGATGTTACAAGACCGATTATCTACAAAGATGGTTCCTGAATTATTTCTACCTTGTCAACCTGATGTTTTAGTATGAAACTTCTCGTTTAGCATTTTGCATAACTAATTAGTCCTTTATAAACAGTATTTTCTAACTGGCTTCAAAAGTGTCTTCTGTCCCAGGCATTGTTCCTCTAATACGGACTGAAGTATTTCTGTATATGCTTATTAGCAAAATGGCAGAGAGATTTTCAAAGAATATTTCTGTTGCTTTATTCTAGTGTTGATTTTTCTGCATGTTCATAACAAGAATTCATTTGGAATATAACATTTCAAATTAATTTTAGTCTTTGCTAATGTTCATGAAGTAGACTGTTGTGTGTTGACTTTTGCCATGTTGATATAGCATGTTTGTAGAAAAAGTATTTACTACATTAAAGTGAAGATAACAATTTATAGTGTTGACAGCCTTGGAGAGCATCTGATGTGAGGTCTGATCTTAACGGCTGGTTCTGTTGCACATTCAGATGCGTACCCCTGATATACTATTTATCATTTTTAAAATAAAGATTTTCTGTCAAAAATATAATTTTAAAGCCTCCTTAGAAATTATGAATCTGTGTCATGAAGGAGAGAAGGATGAGAAAAAATGGGAGAGGGAAGTTGTACAAACCTGCTATTAAAGCTTCTTTAAAAATCCTCCCTCTGACCAGTAAAATTACATTAGCAAAATTGCATTAGTATTTGATATGATTTAATGATCGGAAGTCCTGTTGCTTGAGTCTGTTGTTCTTTTCTGATTAGGATGCATACAGGTCTGGATTAGGATGCAGGTATTGATGAAGTTACTTGAAGCTTTTTTGAATAGAATGGGACTAACTTGGGATGTTGCAATTATAAGGTGTTAATGTATTGCCTTTTGAGGCCTAGAAGAATAAGAAAGGTGAAATTCTGCCTATAGGGAGTTTACTGTACTGTAATTTAATATGTAGACTACTGGGTATGATCTTTTGCAGTTGTTTGCGATCTGTCTTCAGACCTTTTTGAGCATCCTTTGCATGATAGAGAAACTGTGGGGAGGGAGTTTGTCTAGACACTATTCAACCCTTCGGAGGTGGAATAATGCCTGTTCTAGCACAAGAGGGGAAGCTGCTACCATATAATTTCAGCTCGTATTTAATTCTGAGAATACCATTAATTTTTTTTCTGAAGGTTAAGATATGCCAAATGTTTGAGCAAATCTATTTCCATTTGCTTTGCGTTATTTCTCCTGGGCATGTAAATGCTCATTCCAACCAGCATCTTTTATAAGTAGGAGAAAACTGAGATGCGGTAAGTATGATAAAAGTTAGAATTGCTTATTGGTATAGTAAAATTAGACTTGTCTCCATCCTTAAGTGCTACACTTTTCTGAGACTCTGTAAGAGGTTCTGTAACATAAATAGGAACTATGATATTTTTGAGCTAAAACAGGTTGGACAGAGATGTGTAAATTGTGACTCTGCTTATTTTGGCACTAAATTAATGTATTTCAGTTCTGTAAAATAAGTTCCAGACAGCAGCTTTTTCTCTGACCCTGTTTCCAGACAGCCTCAGGAGTGCATTTTATCTTGTCTTTATCATGTGTTCTTCAGTTTTCTCTAAAGTCGTCACCAGTTACACTTTCACATTACTTTGCTGCATCTGACTTATCATATCCATCCCTTTGCAAGATGTTTTACCAGATGTCCTCTCTGAAGGGCACATCTATAGAAGAATTTTGCCTTAGATTAGGTTGTTTGTCATTTTATATTGGAGGCCGCCATGTAGTCAGGCTAATTTAGTAATTATATATGCATCTTTGAAGAATCCTTCTGTTCTGATGAGTCCTCAGGAAACCTTGATGTCTACTTGAAAAAAGGCAAAGGGGCAAAACGATGATATGTACATCAATACTCTTTTATCATATTGGTCTTGGATTTTCTCTGACATCCTCTTGGCTGAGAAGAGAAAGAAAAGGCTACCCATGTGGATGGTCCTGATAGAGTTGCTCAGCCTTGCCAAAGTAAAACATTGTATTTCCTTAAGTATGTGGTTTTAATTTTCTTTTTTTTTTTTGTCAACTGACTTTTGAAGAGTGGTACAAAATTAATAGGCTTCTAAGCCCAAGGTATCTTAGTAACTCATCTTTAAGTTCTTTCAGGAGCTGGTTAATACAAATTAGAAGATTTCTGGTTTGCGGTGTGTGTGATTTCACTTAAAGGGAAGACTCTTCACAAGCGCCCTGTGAATTCCCTATTCTGCCTTATACTGCTCAAGAAATAGAAGGTGACAGTTGGGCTTGAGTCAAGTTTTAAGGCACACGGTCAAGACAATTTTTACATTTAAAAAATAATTAGATCTCAGAAGGAGTTGAAGAATTGGTTACCTCCAGCCAGCCTGGATCACATTTTCAAAGAATAAATGTACATGTCCCCTGGGATTTTTCAGAAGGACCTAAGCAGACTAAATGCCCAAGTCCAGCTGTTGTTTATATGATTTAAAATTACTTGAATTTTCCTTCCTTAATGCATATAGACTGTGTCAGTGTGTAACCAGCCCTTGTTTTATGCAACTTCCTATTTTCATTGTTTTTAACTTATTGCCCAAAGCTTGGAAAATTAGAAAACTTAAGTTACGCAATAATCTGCATCATAGTGTGCAAGGCTATAAGACATGTTCTTAACCACATACTAATCAAGAAACACAGAATCTCTCCTTGCCTGTTTCTCAGTCAGTCATCTCTATTCATGCACAAGTGATAGCTTAATTTATTTGCGGAGCCTGGAGTAATTGCATTTATGAAACAGTATAAACTCTCATGCTGTATAAAAAAAAGTATGGGATTCAGTAATGTTTAAAATTAGTTAGGTGCGTACTGTCGATGTGTAGCTTACTCATCTTGAAGCACTGTCTTATGCGTCTCCTCTTTTACTGTGCTAAGGAAGTTCTTGGCTGATGGATGTTTTGACTTTGCTTATCAGCAAGCAAGCTGTTAATGAGTCATTCAAGTGAATGGGGAAACTTTTTTCTGCACAAGAAGTGGGGATTAAGATTTTTATGCAAAATTGTCATAACTAATTCCACTCTTCCGTTTCTTTTAAAAGTGGGCTGACTTTACCAGCTGTGTAAGCGTAGCTTTCTTGATTTTATTTTATTTTTTTCTGATTATTTTTAATCCCTTGCAAAATAGCAATTGGAGCATAACACCTCATTGGTTTTCGGGGGTGGGGTTTAGCAACTAACGTTAGAACTGAATAACTTTGAAGAGCAAGAATTCAGCATTTTTTGCCTTTATTTAAGCAGGCTAAAGGGAAATAATTAGATTTTTCAGTTTTACTATCTAACTGGGGCAACCGATTTTTCCAAAACCTTTTTTTCAGAGTACGTATGTGGGCTAGCATGAAAACAGTTTTATCAATAAATTCATTCATGGATCTGATCGAGTTGCAGAGTTTGTAGATGCATATGATAACAAGGCAGCAGTCCTCTCCCTCCTTCTGGGTACTTCAGGAGAACAGAAAGTAGTGCCAGAGGACAGATTAGTGCAGATTAGACTGCCTTGTAAACTCTGCTAGAGCAAATACTGTGCATTTTAATGTGTCCAGAGGAATGGCTGAAGGATGTGAGACATGCCCATGGGATGGGGTGATGTGTCCTGGGAAACAAGGTCTCTGAAAGGAAGTTTTCCCCGTTAATGGATGTCAGCTCTTAATATGATACCAGGGAACCAAGACAAATGTATGCCAGCTCGCTTTGGCCTCCGTAAGCGGAGGGATTATACCCAGCAGAAAGGATGTTATTCTACCTCTGTGTTTGATCACCCCAGAGAAACTCCTGGAATGTACTACCCAATTTCAGAGTCACCAGTGCATGAAATAAATTGGAAAGATTCAGAAAAAAAAACCCTAAGAATAGTCTGAAGACTTTGAGAAAACCTCTATCTGTTTAGGTTATCAAAAAGAGGGTAAGGAGGTGACAACCTATGAATTCCTATGCCAGAAGAGTAATTTGATAATGTATCCTTCGACCCCCTGAGGCAAAAATATAGAAATATGATGGCAAGAGTTTGAGGCTGACAGGTTTGGACTAAAAATTAAGTGAGTGCATGTTTTTAAGGGCAGAGTAATTAATTTTCAAAACAACTTACATAAGGCTTTGGTATGTTTCCTTTTATCAATAACTTTTTGAATTACGCTTCCATGCATTTTTGAAGAATATGCAGGTATCAAAGAGAAATTAATTCAGGAGAGTCCTGTGGACATTGTTAAAAAGGAGTAATAATCTAAGTCTATGGCAACGAGCGTGTGTGTTAATTCTGTTGTTTTGGTTTGTTCGGTAGATATGTTGATGATGTGATCAATCGCATTGATAGGATGTTCCCTGAAATGTCTATCCAGCTATCCCGGCCAAATGGAACCTCGGCAATGCTTCTGGTAAGTTGGATCATTTAATCCCGTAAGATGGATTTCTTAAGGGATTGAATTACTGTTCCTAAAATGCAGGTTATTAAAGATTTCCCACCCACCCCACCACCCCCCCACCACGCCCCCCCAGAAACATACTGTTCTTCATTTGTCACAGCAATGTAGGGTCTTTCTTGCTCTTAAGCAAATGAGTGATAGAAAGAATTTTACCTTCAAACAAAAGATCTATTACTTCTTATTGTTAAATGTGATTGTAGAAATACGAGCACAAACTCAAATATTCACTGTGTTTTTCAGCAGTCTTGGCAATGTGTGAGTCTTAATCATTATAATTAAGAAGGAAAAGAGTGGTGGGAGGAAGAAAAGAAGAAGGAAACCAATATGATTTAAATTTGTTCAAATTGTTCTTGGGTCAGTGAATTTCTGTTATATGATGAAGTCAAGAATTTGCCTTTGAAGTAAATGAGCAGTAAAGGCTGGATTAGAGATGAGCAAGTCCAATACATTCGATTTATTTCTGCCTGACCAAGCAAGATTTCATTCCAGAAGAACCTATTGTTCACATCAATTTTCTCAGGCAGCTGTTGTGGTTATAGCAAGAGAAGTCTTTAAAGCTTTTACTCTAAGACAGCAACACGGAAGCGGAGTCTGTAGCGTAGCAGTTGGATGCTGATTTTCCCCTAGTAGGGTGAAAGACAAAAGTCGCATCTTTTGCCAGATTTTAAATAAAACTTGAAAATACACTGTATACACAGGTGAAGAACTGAGACCAGATCAGTCTTTTCCATCTCAGATTTCTCATGGCACTTCCTCTTATTTTTTCCTTTCTCACGTAAGCTATTACAAAAGGCTTGGGTGTAGTGTACATGTGAGTATATTTCTTGTTTCCAAGCAAACGGTAAAATGAATCTGAAAATCAGATATTTTATCAAAACAGAATTGTTGAGTCAATATAAGTCAACGTTAGGGTTGCTTCTTAGATTTTATATTGGTTTTAGAGTTTGTTGACTTTAAAACACTATTATGGTTAGATTTTTGCCTATATTTTTCAAAGGTTCTGTTAATTTCTCTACAGTAAGTATAGCTGTGATTATGTTTAGTTTTAATTAATCAACTAACATCCCATTATTAACTTTCTTTGAACAGCCCCAAATTTGCAAGAGATTAACTGAGTCAGAGGTTAAAATAAACAGCTGGCATTAAAACATTTAATCTGCAATTGTTGGATTCACCAAGTGGAACAATATATTCCAGAAAAGAATTGAGTTAATCATTGCAGTCTTAAGAAGCTATAAGTCTTGGAAGCTTTTGCATTTCCTCTTGAGCTGACTTTATATTTAACTGTTCCTATAGAAAAATGTCTGGTTTTACTTCCTTACTTTTGAAACCCTTTCCATTCTCTTAGAGCATATGGTAAGTGCCTTCCACTGCTAACGGCTTTTTGAGGTCAGAAAATAGATGACGCTTTTCAAGGTTCAGGCGCCGTCAGGAAATTAGGTAAATTATCTTGGATGTGATTGATAAGGAATAAGGTAGGGTGGAAGGGTGGTAACTGTAACAGAAGCCCGTTTTACAAGCAGTAGTAACTTACTGAATTCCATGTTGCAGTCGCTCTCTAAATCAAGGACTTTATTGTTGCTACAAGATAGCAGCCCTCTATTGAACCAGTGGTATGCGTATTTTCCTTGGATCAGAGATCAAAAAGATTGTTTTTAAAGTATTTTTGTATGTGATTGTGTGACGGGTTTATAATTTTTTTCTTTTAGGCAGGTTTTCCCTCTTTCCCATCTGTCTCAGTTGATGTTGCCAATATGGCACTTTCCATCTGGCCCTGACTGCTACAAAAGCTTTTGCTGTTTTCAGCCACAAATCATTCAGTGAAAGGTGCTGCAGGACGGGCAGTGTGAAGAGCACCTCCCCCAGAAGAAGGGAGGTTTCTTCAGTACTTGTGATTTCTCACTCTGAACTTATCCCAAGTTAGATTTGGAGTTGCTCCCTTGCAGCAGCATAGTTTACCACAATACCAAAGGATTCAGATAATGCTTATTTTATATAAAAATATTTCACAACTATACTGTTTGCCCAGAGTTAATTAACTAACTGTATAACCATTTTCATCCTTGGACTGTTCATATCATACCTGCCATTGCTTATGAAGGTCTTTGACGCAGAGGTCTAGTTATTATATTAAAACATCTTTAAACACAATTATTCCATTTACCAGAAAAAACATGTATTCATCTTCAAAGGCACTGGTAAGCACTATACATGTTCTAAGAATGTGCAAATGATTGGAAGGAGATGAGGAAGAAGGGGAAGGGAGTGCCTGTGAGATTCTTTGAAACTTCAGAATAGCTGGAGACTTTGCCAAACAAATCATCTTTAGGAAAAACACCTAATACAGAAAGTTTCATGCCCAGATTCTGTAAGTTCATGTGCACATGAATGCATGTCTGTAGCTGTAGAGGTGGGACTTTCACGGTCTTAAGATTCATCCGGTGTTTCAAGAGGAATAATTAGCAGCCATGTGAGCCTGCTGGTCAAACTCTTCTGGTGAATAACGTTTGCGTTTAAGCTCCCTAACCAGAGTACAGCTTTCACATAAGCTGAGAACTTTAAGCAATGAGAAGAATAAACTATTCCTGAGAGCATAAGTGCTGAGTCTTGAAAGGTTGCTAACTCCTAGTCCTTTGAGGTTACTATTTCCTCCAGACAATAAGGAGGGTTTTTTTATACTTTAGATTTATACACAGCAATTGTACCTCATTAGTCTGGATTTATGCTACACAGACCAAACACATAAATAATTGAAACCTTTCAGGGCTGTCTGAAATCCTCAACTGATTTTAAAAGCAGTTTATCATGGCATTTCAAGGTGCTGTTTAATCCCAATCTTCACTAGTGATTTTTCAATTAATCTTTTAATCACACTATGCATAAAAAAGACTAAACATAGAATTATATCAGCTTTAATAACAGTGTTATGCAAAATTAATTTCCAGCAGCAGCAGAGGGAACTGCGGACTCCTTAAGGTTTTTGTGAGATTTTGTTGGTCAAATGCCAGGAATTGTAAATAGATAAACCTCATCTCATATAAGAAAACATGAATTGATTTTTAATTAATGAAAAATACCTAGATTTTTGCTTGTTTTGAATGATTAGTTGTATTCCTAGGTATACATTATTTTTTCTAATGAAATAACTTGATGGTGTGATTATTATGTAATTGTTTCACACACCTTGTTTGTGTTATCAAAATTCAGAATTTTTTTTTCGGTGTGAAACACTTAATTCCTGTGTACAATTCATTCATTCATTAATATCAGAAATATTTTAGAAAACAGTAAACGTTAGCCTCACTTTTCCAGTTGACAAATATAATTTCCTTAGCCAGTCCTAGTCAGGTGTAGAAACTTATTTTCTTGTCTTCATCTGGGAACTACTTTGTCTTTAAAATTGTTTGTCTCCCCAGTGTTTGTAAAGCTATATAAAAGCACTACTATAGAAGTTACAAACACTGGGTAAATATTTTTACAGGTAATGGGATAGTTTTCTGTAATTTAAACTGTTTCTAAAGGATAATGATATGTATAACTAACTTCCAATTTGGAAAATTGAATTGTTTCTGCCAAACCAAAGCTCATGGCAGAAATAATGATTTCTTCTTTTCATATTGTCTTACAAATTTTTGATGATAAATTAATTTTATAAATTTATACTGATGCCTAGATTTTTACTAGATCTTTCATATAAAAATATGAAACATGAAATTTTATTCATTCTTCATAAAATCAGACACATTTGCATTTCAACTTTCAAGTCTTGTTCTCAGCATTTTAAACAGTCTGATTGTATGGAAGTGGGCTGTATTAATTGCAAATAGGCTAGACATCTGTTCACTAAAACTGAATAATTTCTTGTGTCTCATTTTTGTTTATCAGTGTTTTACATAAAATCGTTATTATTTTCTGTTGGAAAAATGGATTCTGAAATTTATTAATTGCCCAATAACAAAGGCCACCAAACTGATTTTTGTTTAAGAGCCCCTGGTCTTGAAGAACTGTGGGGGGGAAATTTCTGAGGTGATTTGAAATTAGTATTGATGTCATACTTGATTGGAAACAATTTAATGCTGTTATTTTCAAAACAATCTCTTTTCCCTAAAATGCTTAGCAGTGTAAGTGTTCCTCCTTACCAGTCTGGTGATCCATTAGGAAACTAGTGCAAAGTAGGCACTGGATAGAGGCAGGCACATTTGTGATAGGGATATAGATTTGATGATCACGTTTGGTGGCTTAGGCACCTAATTTTAGGCACATATGATGAACATTAATTTAGGGATTTACTCTGTTGGAGACACTAGCTAAGTTTTGGTGTTTGATGGAGGTACTGGGATGTTTAAGGATCTCTTGTGTGAGCTGGATCTTGAGGAATCACTTCTGAGCTCATAGTGAGACCGTTGTGACTGTGGTGGCTTCACAGTTTGTCTCTTAAGATCGAGAACCAGCATTTAAAAAACATTAAGCCAGCATTTGAGGTCACATATGTGGAGGAAGAATGTCTTGAATCAGCAAAGTATGTGAGCAGGGGGTGGCAAGTAAATTGTAAATTATTCTCTGTTTGTCTAATATAAGAATGACGAAGATGAGGAAGGGTCTTTTGATGGGAAAGTGAGCAAGAGTAGAAAAAGTAGAGGAAGACCAAGAAATTTCCTCAGCTTGCTCCTTGCAAGCTCCTGGTTGCTGTGCCCCAGGGTTGCTGTCCAGTCCGAAAGGCTCACAGGTCTGTGTTGATATTCCCATAGATTTATATTCTGCAAGATCAGACATCTTCTTCATCCCTGTAAAATTCCTGGTGTGCTATAATTTAGAATGGAAAAAGAGACAGAATCCACTTCGTCATCCGTAGGAATGCTGGACTAGGGTGACCCTTCCCTAAGTGTGACTGGCCACTGGCAAAATCTGTCTTTTAACCTTTGAACAATACTCTGTGCTGGTTTGTTCACTTTATTAAGAGAATATGCCATGTTACTGAGGGAGAGGATCACCAGCTCATCCCTAATGTGGCAAAATCATTTAAAGTCCTTCATTTATGTTGACTTTTTATCATGCACTATTGCAATTAGGTTAGATTAATGAAAGGTAAATTCCAGCCCTTACATAAAAAAAGAAATCCTTGTAAAGAACCTAATTAGTATGTTTGTTTATTTAGACTCTAATGGCTTAATTGCATCTTATCTTGCTATTTACAAATAGGCATCATTAAAGAATAATGAGCATGTGAGGGAAAGCGCAGCGTTCATACCAGCAGCAGAGGAGACATAGGAAAAAAGATAACTAGTTGAAAGTCTGGGTGGGTTTTTTTACTTTATTTTTAATACAAAACCTTATTTTTCAGTTGAGATATATATATGATTTCTAGGCATTGTACTGATTAGTAAGGTAGATACACAAGTGGGAGGACAAGCTTATGGCTGGCTATATGGCAAGGAGCAGGTGTCTGGCCTTTTGCTGGAAATACATACAGCTTGGGTACATCTCTGGTTTGTATGTTGCCTTATTGTTTTCTAAGGTGAATAAAAAGCGCATACAAACTTGTGCTCCTTTTTGTACAAGCAGGGAGGTACCCATGTTAACTGAAAATAATATTTTCTTTCTTTTAGCTCTGCATTGCAGAGCATCTGCAGCTCTAATCAGCAGCAAATTCCCTGGGATGCTGAGAGGAAATCTGGAGCTCTGGGAATTTTTTGTGAAGTGTTGGAGCTTGGTGTTGTCAGCATACGTTTTCCTAATATCAAACTTTTAAATATATTTGGAGAAAGAATGTTTGTTAATGCATTTTTAAAAATTGTTTATAAAAGGGCTTTTCATTTGGTATCAGTTTCAGTGAGGAGGCAAAATTAAAGGGGGGGATTTCAAGCTATTTCCTCCAGGCAGAATTCTGGCATGGTAAATTAATTTTGATCCTTTTCATTTTGTAAACTAATTTTGACCCCAATTCTGACTTATTTGGAGAGGTACTTATTTCTTTTCCAATCATAAGTGATGTTAAATGGGAACTTTTTTATCAGTCTTACAAGAAATTATCTAAGCCATTCTGACTGATTATTCTGTTTCCCCCTCCCCCTTTCTTGGCATACAGGGTCTGTCATATGCTCTTTGAGAATTTATCTTGCTGATAGACAAAATATTTTTAAAACTGGGGTGTTTCAAGAAGATTTTTATTTTATGTATCTTTGTCAGAAAAGCTGCATAATATTGCAGATTTCAATCAGCTGCCTGTCCTACCTTCTTCTGGAGCTTGCCGTTTTAGGAAGCAGGGGATTTATGAATAACTCAACTGTCTGAATTTAGTATACTTTAGTTAAAAGGAAGTTAGAAGTACATTGTTATTACACAGACCAAAACAGAAGCTACAGAAATATTTAAGTTGCAACTGTTCCGTTTTCAGCTCACAGAACTTTGGGGCATGTTTTTTCATTCATATTAATTGAATTTTAAAGTGACCTTGCACATGTATTGATTTGAATTAAAATTTTCTACATCAAGGACGAGTTGGCATATATCCTTCAGGCGAAATATTAAAAAGCCAAGTGCTGTCTTAACAGGATATTGACAGAAGAAGTTGAAATTTAATAGGAAAAGTTAGCTTAGAAAGGAAATTGTTGCCTTTTTGTCACAACTGAAAGATATCTTTTCTGTATAACGAAAGAAGTTTCGGTTGATATCTGTGGAAATGCAGGGACATTTTAGTGCCCATTAAATAAGGACCATCTGGGTCAGTCTTGACCTCCAGAAGGAGAGACCTGCACTACTGGAGCTTAGAGTAGAACTATCAAATTACTTTTTTACCAGAGCCATTAGTTTTTTATTACCTTCTTTCAGGTGATCTGTAGGGACACAGTTGCATGACTATAGGTGTAAATTATACTCCATACGTACATCTTTTCTGAACATGGACTCCAGTTAGCTAAGTTGAGCAGGCACTGAAAGAAAATGGTTTGCTGGAAAACATGATTTGTAAAATACGGTTGAGGTGAACATCAAGTCCTGAAAACAGTTACAAGTCTTGATTATTAGAGGAAAAAATAAAGGGTATCCCATTTATTGTGTACAATATAGAATGTGCTTTACCCTGAAAATAGCTGTGGAGCATACTTTTGGCTTCCAAATCTAACAGCATCCTCCAGTCTAGTGACAGGCTGTTCATTCTTTGTACTACTAGCCTCATTCTTTCAATGCTGTTAAAATGATGAACTATAATTTCTCTGAGCTACGCTTAGTTTTACAAAATTTCTGCTTCTGTCAGACTTAACTCATGACACGGTCCTGCAAAAATCATCTGAAAGTCCCAATCTCTCTTCCAGCTGGTGTCAAATCTACAGGAATCCCATGTCAAAACAACAGTGGCACAAAATAGGAAAGTTTTCTATTTCAGTGCCAGAGCACTGTAAGAGCCAATTCAGACAACCTAGCACTAACCCGGCCAAAGTTGCAATGTATTCGATCATTCATTTGTATTACCACAATGCCTGGGTACCCCTACTCCTGAGAGGACCCCCCTGCACAAACTGTTGTCTAAGTTGAGATTGCAACAGTAATGCCTTCCTCGGGGAGCTCCCAGTCTTAGGTACCCATCTAAGGATGGGTTTACACAGCTCCTTACAGCTGTGGGAGACAGTGTAACCCTGCTTGTTCGACGTTCAAGCAAGTGGGTGATCGAGGCTACTGTTCTGGACCAGTCTGCAGAATTTGACCTTTCAGTATTGCATGATGGATGATAGCTGGGGTCTGGGTAGCTGTGACGGATTCTGAAAGTGTGGTGTGAATCATTGGAAGGGTACGAAAACAGATGATCTGGGAAGAAGCAATGAGCTAATGCAGAAGCATTTTGAAAGCATTTGTGCAGGTAAATCTTGTGGGGAGGTTTGAGGCCAGCAATATGTATATTCAAGCAAGCTGGAGTGCCAAACATGGGATTTTTCAGCTTGTTAGGTTCCACTGTTTACTCAGGTTTTTCAGGAACATCCCACACAGGCTTCAAATCAACTTCATCCAATTTTTTTCCACCTGGCAGCAATGTGAGATATCATGAATGCAGAACGTAAGGGAAGAGGAAAGAAGTGAGCATCCCCTAAAGTGTATTGATAGGGAGTAATATCATAAG
>NW_009191134.1:11167-14358 GCF_000690835.1 Fulmarus glacialis | reverse complement strand
CCCCGGCTGCTGCAGGGCCAGGGATGAAGCCCACATTGTCTCGGGGCTTTCTGAAAGCTGCCCCATCTCTTGGCATGGGGTGACTGCGTAAAGACAGCGCGGTTTGGCCCATGGCGGTGGGAGTTACATACCACAAGGATCTTTTTTTTTTCTTTTTTTTTTTTTTCCCTGTTTAAACCACTGAGTGCTTCTCCAGGTGGTGGGTTTGGTTTGGGAGGTGTATTTGGGAGGGGTGTTTGCAATGTGCAGCCACCTGAGCCGCCTTGGCCAGGGGGTTTGCAGGCGGGGAGCTGGGACAGCGGCTGAGCGTCACGTACCCCTTGGCCCCGCTGGCTGCTTGCCCCTCCGTTGTAGCCAGGGCGGCCTCTAAACCACTCATTCGCAACAGGGGTCCGAGCTGTTTTTTTCCCAGCGGCACCATTTAAACATGAGTTGCCCAAGCTCTCCAGAGCCTTCTCGCTGCCCATCCTCGAGCCAAAACTGGAGCTGGCATGTCGTTATGGCAGCTGCCCAAACCAGCCATCTTCCCTCGATGTTGGGGTGGACCCAAGGGATGTGGCTCTTTGGGGGCCAGCGGGTCTTTCCCCCTTGGTGGGACGTGTAATACGGTAGAGACCATGTCGGTTCACGCCAAATATACTTGAAAGCAGAGCTGGAGTTTCTCATGCATGAGGCTCCGACTCGACGCACAGAAATCCCGAGCAGGTAGCTGTCCTGTTTGCTCTTGCCAAGCTCGGGGCCGGGAGGTGGCTCTCCATCGCCCGACGGATCGACCCTTTCAATGTTCAAGCCCTTCTGTGGCCAGCTAAGATGCACAGAGCTTTTATTTTTAAATGCACATCTATAAAACAGGCCAATGAGGAGCACTGCAATAAACACTGGGTTTTATTGGCATCCAGCTTTCTAGAAACGGAGTTTGGGTTTTGCAGTTTCCCACCCATGGCTCTGCCCTCTGCATGGCGACGGGGCGGGGGGGTTCACCTGTGGGCTTGGGCAAGTCCCCGTGTCCAAAAAGCCTGAAACCAGCCCCCAGCAGTGCCATTACCCCACTAGACAGAGTCCCTGTGGGCTGAAATAGGGG
Source organism: Fulmarus glacialis (assembly GCF_000690835.1). Classification (NCBI taxonomy): domain Eukaryota; kingdom Metazoa; phylum Chordata; class Aves; order Procellariiformes; family Procellariidae; genus Fulmarus; species Fulmarus glacialis. The sequence continues at coordinate 13,277 of NW_009191134.1, read as the reverse complement.
TGGATTTAGGTAGCGATCAGCTTCCTAAAGATCTTTTATAATAAATAAAGCCATAAAGTGTGTCTCCCGTTGGGCTGCAGAGCAGAAGCGATAAAAGGGGCTGGAGCTGTCATGGGCTGGCTCTCCCCAGGACTTTGTACCTTGTCCATCGCTGTGGGCTGGTCCACATCCACGCACACAGACTGCAAGGTGTCCACAGGCTTCCCCTGCCTGCCATGGGGCCATGCCACGGGTGACCCCTGGACTTGAGCGGCAGTTGCATGCTGTAAGCAATGCCGTAGCCCTGCCAGACATGCAGGATCGAAGGTGGGGAGGGAGGACTGCAAGACCATCCCGACAGGGCTGGGAAAATCCCCATTTCTGGATCGGGCTCCAGGGAGGGATGCTCCAGCCAGGCAGTGGCCCATCCCAGGCTTTCCTTGCCCTGAGCACAGTAGCCAGGATCAGCACAGCACGGAGGAAACGAGCACTGATGCTGGGGCAAAGCATGGGACTTGGGTTTTTTATCCTGGTATTTAGTGCAGCACTAACTCACTACCACATGCAGCTTTTAAAACAGCTTGATTTTTCTCTTCCAGCTCAGAGTGCTGCATTAGATGGTTGCAAGCCCTCGGAGGTTAAATTAGCCTGTTCGCTGGCGAGTCCAATCATGCCACATTTCAGCCCCTGCCTAGATGCTTCAGCAAGGAAAAACGTGGTCTGTGCCATAGCTTGTGCCCGAGATGCGCGTTTCTGGGCCTGAGCCAGGGTCAGGAGTGTCCCGCAGGAGGCTGTGACCTGCCCCAGCGCACCGTGAGACAGCGGGGAGGATGGGGCATTTGTGTCAGGGCTGGGACGCATGGTCCTCGCACTGGTGTGACTCCAGGACACGGCATGGGTGCAGGCGCGATCGCATCCATGGGCTGGAGGTGCAGCCCTGCTGGAGCTGGGACACCCAGGGGTTCATAGCCAGCATGGGGATGGGGTGATTCAGCTGCCAGCTCGAGCAGCACAGCCTGGACTGGGTCTGCGTCCCCCCAGACGCTGCTGTGGGGCCCTTAAAGCTGCCCCAGGGCTGGTTTGGGCAACAAGCACCTCTCTGCCCTTGCAGCTGCTTTTTTGGGCAGCCTGCAAAGCCGGTGCCGGTGGGAGCCTTCGCACCCTTCCCACGGCCAGGGGCTGCCGGGCGAAGGTGGCCCCGGCCAGAGCAGCACTGCCGACTGCGGAGGAAAGGACGCCAAAAGCAAAGACGCCATCTCTAACGTGTAAGCACTGCCCTTGGCTCGGGGCTGAATTTGGGCATTGCCCAAACTCACTGGAACAGATTTTTTTAGCCGGCACAGCCACTGCGTGAAACCCCTCAGCCGCTGGGAGCGGGGCTGGGGTGCGAGCACCCAACCCCCTTAGGGAATTCACCCCGAGAGCAGCCCGCTTCACCCCGGCCCAAGCTGGACCAAGTTTGCAGGACCCGACAGGGTGGGAGCAAGCGATGCTCACTCCTGGATCCCTCGGCAGCTGTCACCACACGAGTGTTCCTAAGTTCTTTCTCATGTTGCCGATGCCCAAATAACTCTGAGCCGGTGCGGAGCCCGGTGAAGGGGGAGAGTGAGGGCTGCAGGGGCCGGCCAGGGCCAGCCCTTACGCAAGGGCGGCGGGTGATGTGGGACCGAGCCGGGGCAGGGGACAGCGGGAGGATGAGTCACCCAAATACGCAGGAGGGGAAGGAGCGGAGGCAGCGACGGCTCAGGCGACCGGGGCTTTGCTTCTGCAGGGCCGCCCTGCCCGGTTTCGGGAGAGGAGCAGGATGATGCCCTGGGGTCACTGCTTGAGTCTGGAGCCCAGCGCTGCCCGCGCACCGTGGGCAGGACAGACGTGTCGATGCAGGAGAAATATCCACTAGAGGGGACTGTACGATCGTGTGTGGGAGTGTGAAGCTGCCAGCCTGGCCGCAGAGCAGGATCCAGCTCCTCCGGCCGCTCCTCCAGTCCTCCCTCCAGCCCTCAGCCCTCCTGGTTATCCCAGCCCGGCCTCCCAATGCCCTCCGCATCCCTCCCGCTGGGCACTGCACAGCTTACCCAGGGCCAACCGGAGCACCCTGGGGTACCGAGAAAGACGTCGCAGCTGCCGGAGG
>NW_009191134.1:9145-11144 GCF_000690835.1 Fulmarus glacialis | reverse complement strand
TGTGCTGGGATGGCCCCAGCCAGCAGCTGAGCCCCCACCCAGCCGCTCGCTCACTCCCCCCCAGCAGGATGGGGCAGAGAATGAGATGGGCAAAAACACGAAAAACTTGTGGGTCAGAAGAGGAACTGGGGGTCTATAGGGTCCATATAGAAAATATCCCAGGAAAAAATGCAGGCTGCAGGCCCCCGACAACTCAGGGCATCCCTTCTCCTCCTCCATGCCTTCCCCCTGGGACCCCACAGCTCTCCCAGGGCTGAGACTGTTCATCCTGTCCCTGCAAGCCCCAAATCCCCCAAGGACCCGGGCCGTTACTTTGCTTTTTCCTCTCGCTCACCCTGAAGCCGGAGCCCGTTGTGGGGGGCAGAGGGGGGGCAGAGCTGTGGGTGGCGAGGGTAGGCAGAACTGCAGAGGTTTCTGGTAGTTTCCTCTCGCCCTCCCCTTCTCCCCCAGCACCACGATATCGTTTCCCTCCTGGTAGGATTAATGGGCTTTGTTTCTCTATTTGTACACAAGGACTTAAGTAATGCGCTCCCCGGGGAGGAATAAAGCTTCTCTTGCCCCAGCAGTGCTGGGGAGGCAAGATCAGAGCCCACGGTGATGGGCTGCATCAGCTTTCTCGTGCCACACACGTTAAGCCCATCCTCCTGGCAAAGATTCTGCAAAATGTTTATTTGTGACTGCGTTAACAAACACGCTTGTGGAACGTGTTGTGTTTAGACATGAGCCTGCCATCCTCTCCCTGCCGCCCTGGGGCTGAGCCCGTGGGCGATGTGGGGCTGGGGCTCACAGCTGCCAAACACTGGCTGCTGACGCTGTGCCCACGCACACCGCCGTGGCCAGCAACCCCAAGCATGAGGCCACCTTGCCTGCCATTCCCACCAACCACCAAACCTGCCAGCAACCTCCCCCCAGCAGATCCCTCCTGGAGGTTCCAGCTCATGGTCCTGGAGCGGGGATGCAGCCAGGGGAAGGGTCTGACCACGATCTCGTACAGCCCTGGTGTCCTGCAGCCGCCGGGACATGGACACAAGGGCTCCAGGGATCCCGTCCAGCTCCATAGATACCCATCACAGGGGAGGACACTGGTCTCAGGCCACCCCATGGGCAGACACCCGTGGAGCTGAGCTTGCACACCCCGCTCCCACGGCCACCCTCGACGGGTCTGAGCCCGTCCCCATTGCTGGCACCCTCGCCCGTCTGCTCCTCCTCAGCTGGTGGGTGCCAGCAATGCTCCTGGGACACAGAGGGTGCCTTGGGGACATGGTGCTGCTCCTTTCCCAGAACAAACTCACCCTGAATATATACTATTTTAAACTCTAACTTTCCAGACTCTGGGGGAAACTTGCCTTGGCTGTGTTGGGTCAAGCCCAGCCCAATCCCCCGTGTCCCAGAGTCTGCGTTCAGCATCCCCAGGTCGCCGGGACTGGAGCTGCGTCCAGTCTCTTGGGATCCAGAAAAGGGAGATTAACAGCAGCAACTGAAAAGCAAGGTTAGTGAGATACCAGCTGAGAGCACTTGAGGGTCTATGGAAACATAGCTGGCTGTCCCCAAGCCCCACAGGTCCCCTGTGACCTGCTTGGTGCTCGTGGCATGTTTCCGTCATGCCAGCCCAGTGGGAGCCCCACCTGCGCTTGCACGTTCGCCGGCGATGGCGGTGATGGCAGTGAATCATCCAACGGCTGCCGGGGAATGGCTCCAGAATGCCGGCGGACTCAGGGAAACTCCCAAAAGTGCTGGAAGATGCAGCGGGGGCAGCTGCGGATCCGGGAATTGGCCTCTGTTTAGTAATGGGGAGGTGAAGGGGGTCCCACTGCGTGTGCTGGGGGATGCAACAGGATGGGCGCAGCTCGTGCTGCGTTGGGCGAATCCTTCCCAGGCGAAGGGACGGGAAAGGCAGGGACCTTGGTGCTGCAAAGCCTCTTGCACACAGTGCTGGTGCCACCCGAGCGAGGCTCAGTGCCATCACCGCCGTATTGCTGCTGAACACCCCGGCCGTGAG
>NW_009191134.1:8530-8875 GCF_000690835.1 Fulmarus glacialis | reverse complement strand
GAGGGCCCTGCCTGCTTCCCCTCCCGGTTACAGCCACGCCAGATAATGACTCCATCAGCCCTGAGGGAGCATCCCAGGGAGCAGGTCCCTGACGCTTTTCAGGTGTTACCACCCCCTCCTCTTGCAGGCATCGCCTTTGCTCCTGGTCCCAGACATCCCCCTGGCTCCCCGCAGCCTCTGGAAAAGCAAACTCGTGCCTTGGATTCTCATTTTCTAACAGATTTTCCCTTTCCAGCCCAGCAGCGCGGTCTCATGGCTGTGCTTACATGCATCTTGTACACATCTTTTTTTATCACGGGGAAAGTGCTCCCGGGCTGGCTCCTGGGGACGGGCACCGGTGCAGAT
>NW_009191134.1:2364-8443 GCF_000690835.1 Fulmarus glacialis | reverse complement strand
GACACAAGTGCTGCCATGCTGGGACTGCTTCGCCCTTGCGATGGGGCTCCTCTCTGCAGATGCCAGTTTATTCTCTGCAAAACGTACCAGCCCGTGAGGAAACACGTCTGACTATAAACCTTGCCGGTCCAGCACTTCCTTGGTCCAAAATCAATCTCTGGGTTACCCCATGACTTTTCAGATTATGAAAATGGAGGCACAAAATGTGTTATAGCTCCTTCACATATCGCGGGGTTGGGACTGCCCGCACTTATGGGTGACAGGAAAATAGGGAGGCGAGTGTCCCACCCCGGTTGGCACGGGTCAGGGCTCAGCTCTGTGACGGGGTCCCTGCTTTTGGGTGTTCATAAATAGAGACCACAAAGAGTCCATGAAAAAGGGCAAAGCTTCATTTCTGCTCCACCTGGCATGGCCTCGGGGCACAATGTCGGACTCCAGCATCCCCCTCCCATCAGACCCCCACGCGCAGGGCTCTTGCAGCAGTGCTTGCTGGTTAAAAGGGTTTCAGAAGTGCCCGAACCTTTAGGGCTGCATGTTCCCAAGAAGCCATAAAGCCTTTTGCATCTCTCCCCTAAAATTTGCAGCTTTCCAGCCCTGGCGATGACCCAGCACCCGGCCAGCCCTAGGGACTCTGCTGTTTTCTGCACCGCCCAGCTTCGCAATGTGTCTATCGAACACGTCCAACGTGCCGGGAGGAGCGTTTCTGGTACAGCACCTGCTTTCGCCGTGCAGCATTGTTTCCCCAAAGCCCAGGAGAACAGCAGCAGCTCGACGCCGTCTGACCCCCGTCAGACCCAACCGGCTCCGTCCTGCTCGGAGGTGGTTGCTTCATCCCAAACTAGCTAATTCTTGCTGCTTTTTCTATTCTTGCTTTCGAAGGAGGGAGGGAAGAACAACACAGCCCTCAGGGTGAAGCTACCTTCTTAATTAACGAGGCCGAGAGCTTTGCAGTTATTGTGCAGAAGGAGAGAAAAATAAGGAAAACTGGGCAAAACCAGAAAGGATTGGGCTCAATTGTCAGACCAATTAACCTAGATCCATGCTCTCCCTCTGGACGAATAGCTCATTATTATGTAATTGCTTGGGCCCAGCTCCTGATTGAGAGAAATTAAAATCAGACACTTAACAAGGCAACCTGGTGTGCAGACGGGACGCGGGAGCTGCCCGGGGAAACCATCCGCAAGACAAAACCGAGCGAGAGCCCAGGCGGCGCGGGGTGAGCTTGAACCTGAGCTTAGAGGATCTTGCTGAAATCAGCCTTGTCTGGATCGTTTGTACCATCCTGGACCCAAAATGTGGCCGGGCTGGGGGATAATTTGGAAAGACCCTGGAGATGGTGAGCGGGTGGGAGGCCCTGATTTAGCCAAGCACTTAAGCATCTGCATAATTGCAATGTAGGTGCCAGTCCAGCTCAGCAAGGGATTTAAGCGAGATACGTGGTGTGCTCAGTCAGGGACAAAGTGATTCAGGAGCAATTTTGTCTGGAGGAGAAATAAAATTCATTGTAAGCCCTACTTGACCCTTTTCTTCACGCTCTGTGTTAGGACCCATCTGCCCAGAGAGGAAGAAAAATTCCATCATTACAGACTTTTAAATCTATACCTGATAAAAAAGCCACTAATCCTAATAAATCAGCCTGAGAAAACTAGCCAGTGCCGTAGCTGAGCCGGCTTTTCCATCTGCAGGGTTGATGAGTTCATATGCAGTGGGAAATTTAAACGCAGTGTTTGGGAAAGGGCTGCAGGTTTCAATATTAGCTTAAGAGTAGACAAACATGTTTTTCTGCTGCTGCAGTGAAGGGGATCTCCTTGTGGGAGGGTTGGCCTTTCCCACCCCCCGTGTTTTCATCTACCTCTTTTCCTACCTGCAAATTATCCGTGGAGAGAGTGAAAGCTGCAGAAAAGCACCGTGCACGGCTGCATGCCCCGCACACCACTTGCGCTGCCGTCTCAAGGTGCGACAGCAGCTTTGCTTCCAACCGAGCCATGCCAGCGCAGCCGCTCGACCCCCTGCGATATCTGCATTTCTCCCAGGACTTTTTGGGGTGCTGCTCCTGCAGCCGGCTCATGCTGGCATTAAATTTGTTTCCAGCCACCTGGCCGAGACCCCAGCCCTGACCCCCATCCTTAGCAAAACCCCGCTGCAGCGTGTGTGGCAGGGATGTTGCTTGCTGCGTAATACACAGCAGGTATCTTTAAAGAAAAAAAAGCACTGGATACCCTAAATTAAGCAGTTTCAGTTTATCCCAGTACCAGGCACTCTCGGCTGCCGTGTCCGGTGCCCACAGCGTCAGCCACGTGTGTCCCCAGGGCCAGGACGGCCACCCTGCAGGGCTGCGCCCTGGGTACGGCTTCAATCAACTCACCCCGATTGCTCTTGGCAGCTGCTTTAATTTTTGCTAATGAACTGGGTGTCCTGAGAGGTCATCAAAACTGCCACAGGTCAAGCAGAGACCAGTGAAGGGCGAGAGGAGCCCAAACAAACCCTCCATCCCCAGCTGGCAAACCCCAAAGGCTCCAACAACACAACGTGCCTTTAGGGAAACCACCAGCGCTCTGGCTACGCCACGTCTATTTATTGACATGGAAAACAGCCGCTCCGTGTTTTTTTTCCAGCTCTGCACCCAAGGCACAACCCGCAGCCACCAACACCCTTCAAAACATCCCTCTCCCGAGATGCTCGGCGTCCGCCACCCTCCGAAAGGGTCTCAGGAGGTTTCATCCGATGCTGAAATGGGCTCAGGATTTTCCTACGAATGCTCCAGGATTAAATTAAAAAGGATTTAAGCAGATGGTCGGTTCTCTGCTCTTCGTAGTTGGCATAATGGGAACCATATCGCTGAACTGTCTACCAGCACTAATTAATGTTTGTAAAGCGCTCTGCTCTGCAAACTGCTGCCTATGTGCTAAGTGCTATCATTAGTATTATTACTAAGCTATTTATGCCGGTTCCAGTGCTTTCTCTTCCTTGTCCCAAATGGCTTTTCCTCTTCCCTGTGCAGATGTACTGGGGCTGGGAAGAGGAATCAGCCCTCCCAGGCTCTGGCTGACTCTAGCCCAGGCTCAGATCCCCGGTTTGCCGGCAAAACCCTCCGGCTGTGCCAGCGCCACTGGGCTGGAGCCACCGGCTCCATGGTGAGGGTGGGAGCCGCTGGGGACTGGGAGGGTCTGCCCGGAGATGGGGTTTAGCATCATCATGTCTTGCTGTCTCTTCTGATTGCAAAATGGACACGATGCTGCTTCCCTGCCTCCTTCGTGTTCCCATGGGGGAAAGCTTTCTTGTGTTCGTAGGACCTATTTGCATCCTTGTCTCTGTCGCTGCATGGCAAAGGGTTTTGCAAGAGAAGGGAGGGATCACTCATCCTTCCTAATGACCTGAGAGGAGACCAAGGCACAGAGGAGGTTCAGTGATGGATGAGCTCAGCCGTGGTCCATGACAGGCCCTTGTCCCCGTGCAACAACCGGGCAGTGACGTCTGCTGGCACCGGCAGATGGGACGACGCATTCCCTACGAATAACCATCCTTGCAAGACAGTGTTCTGCAAAACTGCGGGACGGCTTCTCCCTTCGGTGAAGCCTTCATCAGAGAAGCAGCTTACAAGAAATCGCAGCTGCTGCCTCCAGAAAGCAGGGAGATCCGCTCGTGGGTGCAGGGAGCAGCCAGCGCTCCCCACAGCTCACGCCAAAACTTCAGAGCACAAGATCTTTACCCTGATTGATGTTTCCGAGACACTGCTTTGAAATCCTTTGCTCAATTAACCTAACCAGGCAGGACGATCCTGAACATCCCCATGACATCTTTTTGATACCAGAGTGGCTTTCATGACTCAGTCGGGAAAGAAACTGCCCAAGACAAGAAACTGGAACAGCACCTGAGAGGGACCGACGGAAATAGAGAATGTGCTGAGCCGGGTACCCAATCTGCTATAGGGAGACAGCAGGCAGCACCCACACCCCTGCTAATTCGGGGTGAGGAGGGCACCTGCACTGCAGTCACCTGCGCAAACAGCAAAATAACTGCGCTGAGGACCGACGCTATGCTTCGGACGGGAGGTTTAGGGCATGAATCATCCTTTATTTTTACCCCTGTAGCAAATGCACGAGATGAAATGAGACTCGGAAAGCTGGATGCGGGATGCAGAGCAGGCAGTTCCCAGAGCGGGAGCAGAGCTCGCTCCGGCCAAGGCGGGAGCCGGCACAGGTAACGCCGACCCGCTATTGCCCTGGGCCAGGGTGCGTTTGCTTGGCAGAGGTTGTTTGGGCCAAACGAAGAATAGCAACAAAAACAGCTCCAGAAAGCATGCAATCAACATTTTCTGCATGGTTTGAATTATCCATGACTTTTGACCTAAGATTAAATCTAGTGTGTAACTGCTGGTTATATATTGAGTCATATGAGCAGGCTAATTGCAGGAACCCCATGTTCTCCAAACATCCTGCGCCCCGCTGGGGCCGACTGCAAACCATTCACGTTTTCTAGCTGAAGCACCCTGCGGCTTTTGCATCATCCTTTTACAAAGCGTTTTTTGTCCGACCAGTATCTCAAGCCCAGAACAAAACAAACCCAGCAACGCCATGAGCGGCCAGCCCAAGGAAGCCAGATTTCCCGTGAAGTTTTGCCGCTCGGTGGCTGCTCCGATGTTTAGTAAAGGTCTGGGCTCACGCTCCAGTGTTTTTCTCAGCAGGGACTGTCTCTCTTCTCCATCGGCAATTCTCCTGACGTGCATAGAAATAGCCTTTTGACTTCCACCTCTTTGTGCAATTTGGGTGAAAATGAGCACTGGAGTTGGAAAATATTAGTGGGGGGTGAGTGGCAGGTAAATGGGCTCTCCCAGGGTGCGATGCTGCCTCGATACCCATTGGGAAGGCAGAAGGGCTGGGCACAGCCTGTCCCCGGCTCTCCCCAAACTCATTTTTTCCTCTTCCCTCTCCTTAGGCTGAACCGATTCACCTCTCCTGGAGAGCCCTGGTAAGAGCCAAAAAAGGCCGTTATCAGCAACAGCGATCGGGTAATACTCCTGCGAGTATAATTGTGCAGGCTCACTGGCGTGTTTCCCAGCGCCGGTGACTGGGACGGGGCTGGCACAGCCCACCCACACTGGAGCCCTTCGCCTTCCCTCTGCCCGGGGGAGGCTGGGCAGCGGGGCCAGCCTGGGGATCCAGGGAGGACCCAAAATGGGGCTGATTCAGGGTCTGTCCAGGTCCCCGAAAGGCTCCAGCGAGTGGGAAGTGTGTTGGAAGAAGTTTGCGATGCGCAGGGGTTCCCCAGGGACCCGCACACGCCAGGTCGGCAGCGGGGATGTCGCAGGAGCAAGGCAGCGAGGGATGCACAGGGGGCACGGGGGGAGTGGGGCGAGGGTCCCACCATCCTGGACACGCGCAGGCTTGAGGCCATGGGGGGAGACGCCCGACGCTTTGCAGCAGGGTTAAATTAAGGCTAAATCATCTCTTTCCTCCTGCAATAACACACTGGCTGGGAGAAACCCAGCAGAAAGAGCGTGACCTCGGCGCGGGCTGGTCGTGTGTCCGGCCGCGCTGGTATGGAGCTGCTCAAGAGGCATTTCATCACCAAAGGCTCTTTGTCTGGAAGGCCAGCCACTGCTCCCGACTGTCCCAGGAGGGATGCTGGTGACATGGGAGGCGGGGGACACCTCTACCCTGGGTTCAGAAGGGGGACAGCCCTGTCCCGATGGCCCCAGGACCCTCCCGAGATGCCCCGGAGGACAGTGGTCCCCAGCAGTCCCCCAGCTAGTGCTGGCTTCGGTGTGACCCCGTGTGCTCCAGCACCCCATGTGTCCCCCAGCTCGCAACAGTCCCTAACCCTGCACCCGATCCTGCTGCAGGGACCTCGCCATGTCCCCTTGTGTCCCATCCCACCCCGTGGCAGGATGCCCAGCTCCTTGCTGGTCTGAACTGGTGCAGGTATCGGCGCTGGGCTTTCACCTGCTCTCGGCCAAGGTGGTTCTGCATCGTTTTGCAGTGAAAACAAAGAAACAGCTGGAGGGGAAAAATCCATGGTTAGTAAACAGAGCTGAGCAACCGCAGACCTCTCACCCAGGAGAGGAGGAGGGCAGGGAAAG
>NW_009191134.1:0-2230 GCF_000690835.1 Fulmarus glacialis | reverse complement strand
GGGGGCGGCTGTTTGGTCTGGCCGCAGAGCCCCGCGCCGATAAGGAGGAGCCGGGTGGGAAGCGAGCGGCGGCCGAGGGGCAGTGATGGGGTTTGGGGTCGGCTCTCGGGGCTTGCTTTTTCCCCCTCCCCTCCCCACTCCCCCTCGCAGCCTCTGCAGAAGAGGGTGATGGTGCAGGGAGAAAAGCTGCCTGGGATGTGTCCCCAGGCCCCGGTTACTCGGTAGACCCTTATTTCCACAGCCCTTCTACTTTGCTTTATTGCTTAGCTGATTCCCCCAAGTCCAATACCACATCCACTGCTGCTCACCCCGCTTTACATTGCCTTTGGGTCACCCGGTGTCTCTCCCAGAGGTGCCAGCTCCCACCGCGTCCCTCCTGGACCGGGGGAGAGGAGCAAACCCCTGAACTAGAGGCAAAAATTTGCATTTCAAAATCTTACATCTGTTTTTTTCCCAGGAGGGGGACGGGTGACTCGGAACATGTCCACCATCCTGTGGATGCCACTGCTGTCCTCAGGGGATGCTTGTCTGTCCCCAGGACTTTGCCCTGCATGGCCAGGTAAGGTCACGCTGGGACAGTCCTGCTGTTGGGTCCCTTGGGTGCCAGCTGCGACGGCTCCATCCCGCTCCACCTCCAGCATAAATCACGGCAAGCTATAAATCCCCGCCAGCCCTCGGGGACCCATCCCTGGGGAGGGCAATGGTTCAGCCCTGAGGCAGCAAAACCAAAGATCATGTTTTTCATGGGGACGATATTACCCGCAGGCACAAACAAAAGCCCGGAGCAGGGGGGTGCTGGCACCGCGGCACCTCAGGGTGGCACCGATCCAGCCGGAGCTGTGCAGGGACTCGGGGCATGAAGCCTTCGGCAGGGCAGATGCTTCCAGCCGGATCGGTCCCTGACTCCTGTGGGAACCCTCGTGCCGGCACAAGGAAAAGGGACTGATCAGGGCAATGGGGGCACGGGGCAGGAGTACGCAGCGTTGGGGGGTTCGAGGCGATGCGGGGTGTTACTGCGCTGCGGAGGGGCTGTGGCCAAAGGGGACAGAGACGGAGCTGCCCCGGGGGGTCCCCACTCCTTCCCCAGCCCCTTTCCCAGCCCCACGCTTTACGAACCCTCCTGTTCCCAGCCCCGTAGCAGCTCCCGACCCACGGGGACCTGTCCCCACCCTGCCCTGCCTGAGCTCTGCCAGCAGAAGGATTTGGGGAGATTTGGGGAGATTTTGGACCAAACACCACGGGACCCACAAACAGCCTCACACCGGCTTTCTGTGGCACAGGCAGCTGAGAACGGCCTTCATTTTCCCTAATGAACTCCTCAAGTTCCTGCTGCTGAGATTACCTGGGAATCTTGATTTTCTTTTAAAAAAACATATTTCCTTGCCTGCCGCAGAAAGCCTGAGCCTGCAAAGGGTGGCATGAATTTGTCACTCAACAGGATTATTTATCTCGTGGGCTCTCGGCACACGAGAGGGGCAGGTGGGCGAGTGCGAGCGGCTCCCGGGGAGTTATCGGCTACATCCCAGGGATTTGCCGGGAAGTGCTGGAGCTGCCTCCGTGCCAGCAGCAATTGCCGTGTGCACTGACGTCTCATTTCTCATCACTGGCCGGCTCCGCAATCTCTTAGACAGGAACCCAGCAGGTTATTTCTCCATTTGTGGGTGTGGGAGATTGATAAGGAGCGGGGCCGGGAAGCAGAGAGCTGCTGAGCTTTTTGTCCTTGGGGCTGCTCCGGGGCAGGCAGTGGATGACAGTGAGGTGCCAGGTCCCCACTGGCTATTGGGGGGGACATGATGATTTGCCTTTTCTTCTAGAAATAGCCCTTCCTGCACCAGAGGAAAAAATACGCTCATCATCTGCTGCCTGCTTGCCTCGTGGTCAATAAACTGAGCGGCGAACTGGTGCCAGCCCTGTGCAGTGAGAGGCTCCCCAAGGATATCTTCCTAATTTTGGTGGTGCAGGGTCATATTGTCTCTAATTCCTGTGACTTGAAGGTCCCCAGTTCCCCGGGTAAGGACAAGCCGACCCTGCTTGAGGTTGGATGTGGGGCTCAACCTCATTTTTCCCCATGCGATAGGCATAAGCATGGCCTTGCTGCAAGCCACAGCCGCTCCCTGCCCTCCTCTCCCCGGCTGCGTCCCCGCAGCACGGTCCGGGGCCGCTGGCCAGGGGCTGCTTGGTGGCCACAAGCCGGGTTTTAGGGGGGAGACAAGGGGGGGGCAACCGCATT
>NW_009191133.1:0-8362 GCF_000690835.1 Fulmarus glacialis | reverse complement strand
TTTTTTTTTTTTTTTTTTTTTCCCCTGGGCTGCCTTTCTTCAAATCCTTCCCAATGACGCATACAAAAATGTGGGAGCGTTCTCATTGACAGAGTTTTTTATTGTTGTTATTATTTGTAATGTGGTAACTCACTGGAGTGTAGAAAATGCTGCTGCTGCTGTTGGAAGTAATTTCAGTTGAAGCTCTTAATGCTGTTTTGTGTTTGTAATAACGCATTAGCTCTGATCTATGTTAGCTTGTTCTGAAGCTTAATGGGAGTCTTCTTTGAACATATCTGAGAAACCATCAAATCCTCTTTTAGCTAAAAGTCAAGCAAGCTCCTTGGAGAGCAGTTTGATGGGATTGCTACTAATCTCAGCCTTATACTCCTGCCCCGTTAAGGTAACCTTGCCGAGAGCTGGGGCAGGTCCTGGGGGTGTTCATCCCAGAAGCCCACTCAACATGGGAGGTTGCCCCACCACCTGAAGCTCTGTCCAGCTGGTGTGCAAACCATTGCTTATGGTGTGGAAAAGTAGAAACACGGTTGCTAGATCTCAACTTCTGACTGCACTTGGGAGCTATTAGGAAGGGAGACGGGACAGGATCCTGCCAGCGAGCAGATGGAAACTATAAGATGCTGCTCGTGTGCCCCATGCTGGCAGACTCGGGGCTGAACAAGTACTCGTGCCATCACCTCCAGCGCCGGGTGAGTGATTTGGGAAGGGACACCTCCACCCTGAGGTCCCATCTGCCCAGGAGCCTTGAGGGACCTCTCCCCCCAGTCAGGCATGTTGTTTGCAGGGGAGCTGCTGGCATTTCTGAGCATCACAACTGTGCGGCCAACACGTCTGTGACCACCTCAGGACCCCCAGAGCCATGCGGTCAATGGGCTGCTTTTGTTCTGTAGCCTCACCGGCATTCATAAGGCTTTTCAGATAAAACAAAAGAGAAGATCCCTGCCCTAAATGAGCATGCTGTCTAATTAGAGAAAAGGATAAGGGATAAACATTAAAGGAAAATCAAAGGATTAAAATAAGTGAAAGTTAATGATCTGAATATATTCAAAGATCTGGGCTAAAGAAGGGAGACAACAAACCATGGGTGGAAGTCAAAGGCTCTAATAACACAGGGAGTTACGATGGAAAAAACAGAGCCATCTGTTCCAGCTGAAAACAAGAGCAGAGATGGCTTTCATGAATAGCCTTCTCCCTCTTCTATTCAAATTGTAAAATGCTGGCTAAAATGTTTACCATTGGTGTAAATGAATCTAGGTGGTTAGAAAAGGGAAATTTAGAACGTGATATTTGAATGTAACCAATTTCTCTCTTATCAGTCATAAATGTAAAAAAAGTTTAGCCCATCTTGAGAGTTACTGTTTCATGATGTGGCAGGAGTGGTGTTTGACTTTGGGCCCAGGTTTCCACAAGGAGAGCAAGAGCAGTGGTAGGAGTGAACTCTTGGTCCCATGGAAGTCACTCATATATAACCTCACTGATTTTTCAGGTAATAGGGTCCACCCTTGGCAATCGTTGCCCCTGCAAAAGGCAATTTTCTGGTAAATACAGTATAGCTATAGCGCCAGTGCCCCAGAACGCCGTCCGGGGTTAAGCCACCTCGTCCTCTCCCATGCAGCAGCCCTTGCTTTAATGGACATCCAGGTCCGGGTACAGGAGGAAGCCCATGAAAGTGGAATCGTTGATGTTGTCGGCGTAGACGCCATTGTTGTCCCCCTCCCCGTACACCTGAAGCCAGACCTCGTCCCCAGAGCTGAGGTGCAGCAAGACGGAACCACTCGCTTGGTCAACGTTGTTCTTCTGGAACTGGTCGTAGGTGAAGATCACCGCCTTGTCTTTCTTGTAGAGGCTGACCTTGACGTCCGTCAGGTAGACCGTCAGGTGGTAGGCGAAGTAGTACATGCCGGGGATGCTGCAGAGGAACTTGCCGGTGCTGGCGTCGTAGTGGCTCTGCTCATTGTAGAAGATCTTGCTGAAGCGGATGGGGACGTTGGGGTGGGGGACTCGCTCTGTCAGCCCCACGCTGAAGGCGGAGCGGTAGACGAAGGCGCCTTCACCCTTCTCCCCCTTCTGCCCTGGGTATCCGGGAAATCCTCTCGGCCCTTCCCGCCCTGGGGCTCCTATTTCGCCTTGGTCGCCTTTGGGGCCTTGCACACCTGGGGGACAGAGTGGGGACGGGGAGTTGTTTGCACTGTGCTGGCACCCGCTACCCTTCAGCCCGAAATGCAGAGGGGGCTGTGGCATGAGGATCTGCTTGGCAGCGTGGAGCAAGATGTGTCCCCTGAGGAAAGGCTGGATGACCTCAACACCCCCCGTGAGCTCAGCCAGCAAGTGGAAAGCCCGCTCAGCCCCCCGGCTGTGTGCAGATCTGCTGAGAGCAGCATGTCTGAAAAAACATCATTAATTGGAAAAACAACCACCAGACCAAACTCTTTGACTTGGCTTGTGGAATCTCCATGCCTGGAGATATTCAAAAGCCATCTGGACAAAGGTTGGGCATGGACCTATCAGACGTGAGACCTGCTGGGGCTGGCCCTGAGGGCTGGGGCTGCCCACGGGCTCCAGCACCGACATACCCCCTGTTCCTCACCAACCTTGCTCTCCTTTCTCTCCCTTTTGTCCATCTTTTCCGTCTTTCCCGTCCCGGCCAGGGAGCCCGTTGTGGCCGGGGTAGCCGGGCGCTCCTCCCATCCAGTTGGCACATGGCGTTTTGGGGTCAGGCTGGACATCCTGGGTGGCCACCTCTGTGCAATGGGGGCCCACCAGCAGCAGCAAACAAAGGAGGAAGCCTGCTGGGCCCCTCATCGTTGGTTCCTGATGTGGGCAAGGGCTTTGTTAGCTTTAAAGGTTAATAGGAAAAAAAAAAAAAAGTGAAGAAAAACCCCACCCTTGAGTAACAGAGAGGCTCAGAAGACTAAAGTTTGAATCAACATGTCTGAAGGAAAGCAATTCTGCTCACCCCAAGGGACGCTCCACATCCAGCCTGGTGCTGGCATGAGCTCCATGAGCCAAGCTGGAATGGGGCTCCTGGGAGCAGTGTGGACCTCAGCCCGGGAGCACATCCAGCGTGGAGAGGAGCAAACGCCAGAGTTACTCCCCTGGCGCTCACGGGCTCTTTGCACCGGCACAAATGTAGCTCCGGACAGAGCACGGCAGATGCCAGGGTGTCCGTGGCAGATTTCTTCACAAAGCTCTGCTCAGTTAGCCACGGTACGCTCCAACTTCTGCCCGGCTGAGTGAGCAGCTGATTGGAAGTACAGGTCTGACAGAGCCTGTCTCAAAACCTCAGAAGCCTTTAAACCACCTGCTCGCTTACCACTTACAGCCCTCTGACCTGCGCCCGTCTAGTGTGAGCAGAACCTACCGCCAGGCTTTCCGGCTCCTCTGAGCGACCATACGAAATTATCATACTGTTTTTTTCCATCCGAATTACGTTTTTGGATTACAGGACGACAAGTTGCACAGTGTTTAGGCCCTGTAGGGTCATATTCTTCTTTAATCTAGTTGCTTTGCTAGTCGGAGCGATTAGTGCGGCTCCCCAGAACCAGGTCGGTGGTGACACCCTATGGCCAGCCTGGGGCTTTGTTCTGATGCTCCCAGCAATCAGTGGGACTTTGGGTCAGGCTTTTAGGAAGCAGATATTTTAAAATCACTATTGTTATGTGATGCTGCTCCCTGGGCAGAGATTATACCCTGGAACAATAAAGGTATCCTGTTATGGGGATTGTTAAGTGGCATAATAGGCAATAAAAAGTGAAGAACAGCATGGCCATTAGAGTCCCTTAGCTCTGTAATTTCCAAGAAAAATAATATTTCAGAACAATTCCTTTGCAGGGTTGATTTTCCTAGGCAAGCTATTTAAATGTCATATTTTAAACAATGTCTTATTAGCTCTCACGTAATTGCTTCAAAGGAAGCTAAATAACAAAGAGGTTACCATGATTTCAGTTTTTGCAGGATATTGGGGGGCCTTTGAAGAAAACTTCAAAGCTCTGCTTAATGTCTTTGGTGGGCAGTACCTAATGCATAAAATCAGGGAACTCCTAAAACCATGCCTGCCCTGCCGGGCTCTGGCAATCCAGCAGCCACGTGGCACCCTGCGATGGGGCTGTGGCCCTGGCTCGGAGGCAGTTTTGGGGCTGAGGGCTCCAGCGACCACAACCTGAACCTTAGGCAGTGTTCCTGCGTCTCTGCGCTTTGGGAAGCGAAATGTCCCTTTGCAACAAGGGATGTAGCGATCATCCATGAACCAGGGTGGACAAGTGAAACAGATGTCTATAAATCCTAAAAGCGGCTTGGTTTGGGAAGCGAGGGTGTGCATATTTGGGCACACTGCGACATGGCCATTTTGCCGTGCCCCGGTGGACGGCACTAAGCAGAGGGACCCCTGTCCCCCCACCTGGGTCCCCTCCAGCTCGGCTACATGCATGCACCCCTCCAAAATCAGCACAGGCTGTCTGGGGACATCTAACTGCATGAGAACCTGATAGTGTTCAATAAAAATCCACCTCAAAATTGCGTTTCTGGAGCTGTTTTGGTGATTTTGTTGGGGTTAGTTCTCCTATGTTGCCTAGAACTCAAATATCATTAAAATTTTAGCGACGTGTGCCCCAGAGCCAGGTCTTCTGCTGGTGAAAAACAAAACCCTCCTGCAAGGTCAAAAGCAGTGCAGATTTGAGGCAGCCCCAGGCCGGGCTGCAGGGAGCTTCCCTGGCAGACGCCTGTCCAGCTTGCTCTGAAGGGCTCGAAGCGATGCCTGTCCCACAGCATCCCTGGGCGGCTCTTCACTGCAAATACGTTACACAATCTAGTTTTCTCCTTTCTCATCAGAAAAGTGTTGTGATATAGAAAACTATTTCTATTGCTATAGTTTGACTCGACCGCAAGTGGTTTGCTTGTTTGAGAAACGAAGCAGTTCTCTGGCATAAGTGTGTCTTACAAAGGGAAAGTTTTAAGCTATGTCTGCTAGGTCTGAGTTTAAACCCTGGTTTAAGTATGATATCCCTTTACTATTATCTTTCCCATTTCTTTTTGGTTTTGTCTGATGCTCAGCAGCGTGATGTGAAATAATCTGCTATATTTGAATGTCAGTTGTACCTTTCAGACAAGTAATAGATGAACTAAGTACTCTTTGTGGCTTTCAGTTAATACAGTAGCTGCCAAGGGAATAAAAGCTCCTATGCATTATATGAAGCTTATTCAGTTATCAGCAGAAATCAGCATATCATCCATAAGAACAATGCCATTCATAACTGCTACATAGCAATTCAGACCATGATTCAGAATTAAATTTTTTTTTAAATACTATATATTTTTATATATATAAAAAAAGGAACTTGCTGCACAATACACATAAAAAAATCCATCTGTTTTCTAACTCCAGTGTTTTCTTCAAAGGGTATTAACCAGGGGTTTGGCTTACATTGATCTTTTTTTCTTTTTGTAATTCCTTGTAGCATAGTTTTTACTGAAGTTCCAGTGGTGACTTGCTCCAAGGGGCTTGCACCTTAAATCTGGGTGGTGCAGGTTTCTGGCAAGGAGCTGATACGACTCAGGGAGATTTGGGGCAAACGCAATCTTCCCGGGAGTCTTCGAGGAAAGAGGTGAATCGAAGGGTGCCAGTGCAATACTCGCTGTTATAGCCATGTGGTTTTTCACTGCTGTTCCTGACTAGTTTTAATTTAGGAGTTTTGATGTCTAAATAGTGTTTCCAAAAACGGGAGTATGAATCTAAGGGAGATCGGCTATTCTTAGTTTAAAAAATACTCGCTGGCTATTCTGAGAATAACTCTAAGAAAAGAAACTTCTTGCGAACAGAAAAGTCTGTCTGTCTCATTCAGCCCAAAAGAAGAGAAAATCCTGAACTTAGTAAGAGGAAAAAAAAAATCGTGCTTACCAGCTGCTTTGAGTCCTAGTTGGCTTGCTGCAGTCTCTTTAGAAATGAAGTCCAGCTACCACATCGCTATCCCTAAGGGCACGGGGAGCTGTCAGCTCAGACACTGCATTTTCCATTTGCTATTGCGCATGCTGACCTAAAAGTTGGGTTTTCCCATTAGTTTTTCCTGGCCATCACTTATGTTTTGGACCACTTATATAATCCGGTCACACTGG
Source organism: Fulmarus glacialis (assembly GCF_000690835.1). Classification (NCBI taxonomy): domain Eukaryota; kingdom Metazoa; phylum Chordata; class Aves; order Procellariiformes; family Procellariidae; genus Fulmarus; species Fulmarus glacialis. Next base: position 2,257 of record NW_009191133.1, on the reverse strand, counting down.
GATAGCTTGCGAAGATAGCCTTAACGGGGAAAAGATGGGTTTGGGAATTTGATAGGAACTGGAGGAGCAGTGGTTTGCTGGAGAAGCCCATGTGCCAAGCTACTCGCCCAGCGCTGCGCTTGTACAGCACGAGCTGCTGCTCCGCCTGAACCGGGAAATGTTGTTAGCAGCTGATGGAGAAAGTGTGTCTGCAGCCTTGCATTAACGCGCTCAAATGGGGGTTTTTCAACATGTTAGTAAATGAATTATTGCGTGAGAAGTTTTGGTTTCTCCTTTTAACGGCGAGAGCCGTTCCTGCCTGGAGGCTGCTGCGGCACCAAAGAAGGGCAGAGCTGCCCGAGGGGAAGGGCAGCGCTGGGGGAAGAGTTTCGTCTTAAGCCAGCCAAGCATGTGCCAGTGCTATTGTAAATCATCAGAATGATTTCAGCCCTACGGATGGCTTTCCACCTATCACACATTTTGGCTTTAGGTCAAAACAAAGTCTTTCTTCCCCTGTGTCTCTCTTCTTCCAAAACAGAGGTTGAACCTCACAGGGCGAAGGCTTTCCTCTCCAGCTGCTCCGGGGCAGTTCAAGGTTAGCTAGGCGGGACCTTCGCAAACCTGGGCTTGCAAAATCAGACCAGGAAAAAATAGTGTGATGTGTATTGTTGCGACCAGGCATGGGGGGGCTGGTGTCCTTGGGAGAGGGGAAACTCATCCAAGTGAATGTTAGCAGGACAGTATCCCGAATTACTGAGTTGTTGGAAAGACCTGGCTATCTGGAAGGACTAAAAGGATGTATAAATGAACATATAAATAATTTCTTATATGTAGAGCTGGGAGTCAGCAAGGGTGAATTTTGAAGTCCTGAGGAGAAGGGTGCAGAAGGGAGGAGCCGCAGGACGGCTGCTCGCTGCCTTTCTTATTTTGGGCAAGCCCTTAGTCCAGCATTTGAAGAATTTGATTTTTTTTATTTTTTTGATGATGGTTTTTTCATGCAATGTTGAGACTTAAAACAATCCCTCATGCAACCCCAGTAAAATATGACAGAGATCTAGTTGGATCTGTTATTTTCTTATAAACGTGATTTGCTAGAGCCATGTGTGTGTTTGTGTGCGTGTGATGCCAATGTTTCTCTCGAAGTCTCGTCTCCTGAGCAATGAATGGAGGAGCAGGATCTTGGAACTGAAATAGGAACTTTTTTTTGCGGTGGAGACAAGAGGTTTTGGGCTGCCTCTGCCCGGGGTGTGAGCAAGACAAGGCTGGTTTCCCCTGCCAACTCTCGGCTTGAACCCCGAAATACATGATTGGGGTATTTACTAGGCTGCCAGAGTTTGAAAATTGGACCGGACGTGCTTAGCAGGTAGTGCTGCAATTACCTCAAGGCCTTATCACTTCAGTTGTTAGGAAAATACCACGGTGACAAATCTTTCAGTGGTCCATCAAGCAGCCTCCCAAACATGATTGCTGCCTCCCAGAAGAGGGGTGGAAGTTTATCTCTGGGGGTACAACCAGCTGATACAACCCCCGACGCACTCGCTTGCAGTTATGATGTCTTACACACTTGGTTTGCAGGCTGGTGCTGGCTCCTGTTCCCACTGCAGAGGGAGATATTGTACAATCCAGTGAGCTACTTCTGGCTGTGTGATAGGAAAACATTAAAATGCCCTTTCCTCTGCCTGGCGACAAGCAAAACCTGCCACCAAATGCGGACTGGACCGGCAGTGCCCACAGCTGTGGTGCTCAGAGGCAGCAGCTCTGGTTGGGGCTGGGGGTCTTTTTGGCACAGAGAAAGCTGCTGTCCACAAGTCCTGCAATACCTTCTCCTCTTCGCACCGCGGTCACCAGATCTCCGGTGCGAGACACGCTGCCTGTACCTGACTCGGCTACAAACCTTGCGCTGAGCCTGACCTTGTTTTCTTTCTTGGATCTGGTGCAAGCCTGCAAATATGAAAAATACAAAACTGACTTGATGGATTGTGGATCGCAGCTTTCACTAAGAATTAAAAATAAGCAGAAAGTTATATTTAGCCATCTATAAAGAGGAATAAAATAGAGCAGGAGGCTCGTTATTAGCTGTGCTCCATCAGTGCAGTCACGATCCCCGCTGGTGTGATTTGAGGGGTGAAGAGCCGGTTCGGCCGCAGGGAGGTCGGGATGGCTGCCTCAGGAGGAGGTCGGTGACTTCCCAGGCCAGCCTGGCCCCGTGGGTGGGATCCGTGCCATGGGGGCCAGGGAAGGAGACCCCTACTGCCCACCGTTGTCCTCCCCCAGTGGG
>NW_009191132.1:15304-16833 GCF_000690835.1 Fulmarus glacialis | reverse complement strand
CTGGCCCGCATCCTCCTCCTTCCGCCTTCGTCCAGCTCTGCCTGTCCAGGATGCCTCTGCTGCGAGCAGGCAGCAGGACAGGCTCTTGCTTCTCACTTCTGCTGCTGTGTATCAAAAATGATCGCTACAGCCGTAGGGCAAACCCTAAACATGGTCCTTTCTCCCTGGAGGTACAACATTAGCTTGGGGGGCTGGAGGGTGCCGGTATTTCTGCAGAGGTCAGAGGTGCAGCATCCATCGCCGCGGTGTGACTGAGGTGCCAACCTAGGCAAAGCAAGGAGGGTTTCTGCGCTTAAGGCATCAGGGGTTGCCTTGTCCCAAATTACCGGCCAGGCTGGGACCAAAGCAGCTGCACGACTGACTGAGCCGAGTGCCCCGCAGAGCCCTGCCGTTACCTTCCAGCTTTCCCAGCTTGTGCCTGCTCGAGCACCAGCCTGTGCTCCCTCGGAGGAGAGCTGGGGAGCGGCCAAGGGGCGAGCTGGGCGTGCTAGCAGGGATGCTCTTTTGTCCAGCTGGGATTTCAGACTAAAATCTGTTAGTGCCTTGCTGGGAAGCTGTACATCGTGCAATTTTCGCTCCCCCCAGTGGCTACTGCTCATAAAAAATAATGGCTTCCTGTCGCTGCTCCTCTGCTGAGCGGCCCCTGCAACCTGATCCCCTTCCTGCTCTCTTTATTTCAACTGTAAAGTCAGATGTTCAGTCTTCTGACGACTCCTTGGATGTGAACCCAAAGTTCAGCCCCTTCCTTCCCCCTCCCCAGACTTCCAGCCTATTCAGTGCTTGTTTGATCAACTTTAATGATGCATTAACACATGTGCTTTGCACACTGCAGACCTGGAAACATTTGCTGCAAGCCAAGTTCCCTGGATTTGCAAAATCAGCGAAACCAGGATGGCTTTTCAGGCCCCGGTTTTCTAGCAAGAGGCTGGCCCCAGCCCACTGGGGTGGGAGCGCGGTGTGTTAGAGCCCTGTCGCTGCTCTACAATAGCTCCCAGAGTCTGTGGAAGCAGATATACGCTCCCATCTCAGCCTGAGAGCAAAGCTGCAACCATTAATTCTCCCTGCTCCCCCGCCCTTTTTAAGCTTGCAATATGGCCTCATCTCTGCCTGCTCGGAGCAGCAGGAGGTACCGGCCTCCTGGAAGCAGCCCCTGTTCCCCGCAGTCTGGCAGAAGCTTGGGGCGGAGCGGGACCGCGGGCACCCGTGCCAGGAGCAGGGGCAGCGGGAGCTGGGGCTCTCCAGCCCAGGAGGTCGCCCTGTGCCAGCCTGGGGCCAGGTATTCACTGTTCACCCTCTTGCCAGTTGACAGGGTGCCTGCAGCAGGGTTTTGAGGTTTTTTGGCCCAGTTCTTACCTCTCTACCCCCATGGTGCTGCGCTGCTTCGCTCCTGCTGAGCGTGGGATCCCGCTCCCTGCGGGGTGGCTCCAAAGAGACTTTTTCCAGGCGTGAAGGAGGTGTTAACACTCGAGTTTGGGTGCAGAGGGGAAATCAGGGCTCACCGTGCTGAAGAACTCCCACTTCATCAGCAC
>NW_009191132.1:12097-15187 GCF_000690835.1 Fulmarus glacialis | reverse complement strand
GAGGCAGGGAGCACCGGTCCCATGGGTGCCAGCTGGTCCCTTTGCACAAAGCTGCCCACTGCGGCTGGCCCCAGGGAGCTGCAGATTTGGGGGCGAAAAGGGTATGGGGTGATTTTTCTTATCGCTGTCCCTGTGCTCTGGGCTGTAGCTGGGTCTGCAGAGCTGGCAACGGTGTCTGGATCCGCTCAGTAGTTAGCAAGGGATCCGTACTGCACGTATCTGCTTTCAAGCCTGGTATCTCTGCCCAGCCAAACCGTGCGGCTGCATCCCCAGCACGCCAGGTGTTGAGAAATGCCCCTGCTCGGCATCTCCTGCGTTTCCAGAAACCTTTCCTGCAGCAGCAGCCGTGATCGCATCCGTGCCGAGGGCAGAGAGGTGCTGACCTTCCTGGGGTGGGCAGCAGAGCCGGGGAGAAGCCAGGGCTCCTGCGAAGGCAGCTTCCCGACATCTGGAGAGCAGCTCCCTGCCTGCAGGAGCCAAGGGGCCGTGGGGCACCTAGCAGGGTGCTGGGTCCCATGGCTTGCCCTGCTATGGTGATGCTGAGCACCAGGCTGACTGTCCTGAGAACCGTGGGGAGGGCTGCGATGCTTGGTTCAGAGGCTGGTGGCCAGACGCTTTCCCTGTCTCTTGGCTGCGGATCTCTGCAGGGGTCCCCTCCCTCCTATGTCCCTGCAGGGTGCCCGGGTGTGGATCCCTGACTGTGTCGAAGTCTGGAGGGTGGCAGAAATAACCAGAGGCTACAAGGAAGGAGATGCCATTCTCCATCTCCGCCTGGAAGATGGCTCGGTAAGGCTGGAGCTGTGCAGCCCAGCGGGTCCCTCCTGTGCTTGCTACGTGGTCGGGCACCCCCGGATGCACCTCTGCACCCCCAAACCAGCCTGGGCTCCTCAGCAGGGTGCGGAGAGGCTCCAAACATTGCCTGGGTGTGTCCCGTCTGGTGTCTGAGCAGGAGCCCAGACCACTGCAGCTGTGTCTGGCTCACCGTGCCCCGTGTCCCCTGACTGCCCGGTGAGCTGGTCCTCGCTGCCTGCTGCTGCCTGACTTCCCAAAAGGCCTCCAGCTCAACTCGCCGTGCTGGCTGGGCTGTGATTCCTGGTGACTAACAGCCCAAGAATAGCCTGCGGACAGCATCCCTCCTGCTGTGCTGCTCCCCACAGACCCATCCCGCTTTTGCGGGGCTGGCTGACCCTGCTCAGCACTTGTCCTGCTCCATCTCCATCCCCGCAGGCACTGACCTACCCCATCGAGTTCCAGCTGCCGCCTCTCTGCAACCCCGACTGCCTCTCGGGTGCCGATGACCTGGTGGCCCTGAGCTACCTGCACGAGCCGGCTGTGCTGCACTCGCTCCGCCGGCGCTTTCTGGAGGCCAACGCCATCTACACCTACTGCGGTGAGCCCCGTGCACCCCCCTGCTCCCCGTCCCGTGCCCCTTCCCCGCAGCAACCTGGGACAGGTGCCCCTCCTGCCCCTGCCCTTCGCACAGCGCTCTTCCTCCAGGTATCATCCTCGTCGCCATCAACCCCTACAAGCCGTTGCCCATCTATGAGGAGGAGGTGATTTACGCCTACAGCGGCCGCGAAATGGGGGACATGGATCCCCACATCTTCGCTTTGGCGGAGGAGGCGTACAAGCAGATGGTGAGGTGAGAGCATCGCGTGGGAGCATCCCCGGGGTTGCAGTGGGGAAGGGCTGAAGGCCCCTCTGGACCGTGGCATGTCTGTGGAGAGCAGTCTTGCTGGGTCATAGGCTGTCCCCAGCTCATGTCCCTCTCTGGCAGGTTTGGGAAGAACCAGTCCCTCATCATCAGCGGTGAGTCGGGTGCAGGGAAGACTGCGTCGGCCAAGTATGCCATGAGATACTTCACCGCTGTTGGGGGCTGCCTAGGTGACTCCAGCATGGAGAAGGTGTTGGCCTCCAGCCCCGTCATGGAGGTGGGTCCCCCTGGGGCCCCAGGATCTGCATGGGAATAGTTGGGGTGTCCCTGCAGGCTCTCCCCGTGCTCCTCATGGCTGGTATCCCTGATGTGATGCCATGTCTGTCCCCCCTGTAGAATGGGTGGCAGGAACTGAACTTCTCCAGAGCACCTGGAGATCTGGGGCGGGCTAAAACCTCCTGCCCTCCTTCCCCACCAGGCCTTTGGGAATGCAAAGACAACCAGGAATGACAACAGTAGCCGCTTTGGGAAGTACATTGAGATCGGCTTCAGCCAAGCGCGTGTCACAGGGGCCACCATCAAAACCTACCTGCTGGAGAAGTCCCGTGTCACCTTCCAGGTGGGTTTCTGGGGTGGCATGGGGACAGGGCTGAGTGGGAGCCCCAATCCTCGGAGCAGGAGGGTGCTCCTCCTGGGCATCCCCCAGGGAAGCAACCCCAGCACTGCTGAGTCGATCTGGGAGAAGGGAAGGTGTCCCTTGTCCCCAGATCTGGGGCTGCAGCACTGCTGCAGGGGAGCAGCGTGGTCCAAGGTGACCAGACTTCTCAGTGATTTTCTTGCTCATCCACAGGCACAAGCGGAGAGGAACTACCACATCTTCTACCAGCTCTGTGCCTCGGCCACCCTGCCCGAGCTCCAGGGCCTGGGTCTCCGTGAGTGCCCCCACGTCCCCCCCACAAGCCCCATGGCACAGTTTGCTGCCAGCCTGTCCCACACTGGGCAGTGCCAGGCCCTCCTGCCCTCCCCAGCTGGGTGCTGGTGGAGGCTCTGCTGCTGGTGGGCACCCTGGGGTGGGATAAGGGTGGTAGAGAGCCCTGTGGGGCAGGTTGTGCTGGTTCACAGCCTGAAACATCTCGCCCACAGGGGGGGCAGAGTCCTTCCACTACACCCGCCAGGGCCAGTGCAGCGCTGCCCAGAGCACCGATGATGCGGCCGACTTGGACAGCACGCGGCATGCCTTCTCACTCCTGGGTACTGTCCTGGCCGGGCACGGGTGGGGAGGGGACGGGCAGGGCTGGTCCCCAGGGCTGGTTGTCCCACCACCCTCACCGCGATGCTGGTGTAGGAGTGGTGGTGCCAGACATCCCAGTGCCGGAGAGCCCGGCTATCTACTGGCCATTGCCATCCCTCTGGTTTGTGCGATGCAGGGGGTCAGA
>NW_009191132.1:10589-11890 GCF_000690835.1 Fulmarus glacialis | reverse complement strand
GGCTGCAGGAGCCACGTCTCAGCACTACTGCGGTGACAGGGTCTGTCCCTTTGCAGCCTGGCGATGAGGCCCTAGGGCTGTTCTGCGCACTGCTGGGCGTCGAGGCGTCGCAGGTGATGCGCTGGCTCTGCCACCGCAAGCTGGTCACAGCTGGCGAGACCTACCTGAAGCCCCTCTCCAAGCAGCAGGCGCTTGACTCCCGGGATGCCCTGGCCAAGCATATGTATGGGCAGGTCTTCAGGTGGATGGTGAGCAGGGTCAACCGTGCCCTGCGGTCACTGGAGGGCCACTGTACCTCCATTGGCATCCTGGACATTTATGGGTAAGAGCAGCTCCCCTCTCCTGGGCTGCCTGGAAGAGCATGGTCCTGCTCCTGCATCGGCTGCGGGTCTGTAGCCAGCTCCAGCTGGGACATGGGGCAGTATCCATCCCTGCAATCATTTGGGTTCCCATGCTGGAGCTCATGGCTGGCGGGGGTGGCTCTGCCTGGCAACTGCCTAAGGCAGGTCTCTGCTGCCCACAGGTTTGAGATGTTTGAGCTCAACAGCTTTGAGCAGTTCTGCATCAACTATGCCAACGAGAAGCTGCAGCAGCTCTTCAACCTGGTGGGTGTCACCCAGTTGTGTCTCCTTGCTGGGAGCTGGCGAGGGTGGGCCCTGCACATCCCCGCTGAGCTGTTGCTTTTGGTGCTCTCTGCCTTGAATGTGGCTGGTGCTTCAGTCCCTGCAAACTGAAGCTGGTGCTTCAGTCCCTCCAAAGGTCTGGGAGGCTGCTGGAGCTGGGCACAGTCCCCTCCTTTCTCCCAAAGTGCTCCTGCTCCAGGAGAAGGGCTGCTCAGGTGTCTTATGGACACCAAGCCACTACCTGGTGGCTGGCCACCTTTGTCCCCTCCTGGCTCAGTCCTGCTCTGCTCTCCCTGTCCTCCAGCATGTCTTCAAGCTGGAGCAGGAGGAGTATGTGACCGAGGAGATCTCTTGGGTCTTCGTTGACTTCTGTGACAACCAGCCATGCATTGAGCTCATCGAGGGCCGGCTTGGCATCCTGGACCTGCTGAATGAGGAGTGCAAGGTGGGCAAGGGGTGCCGGGAGCAGGCTGCCATGGCCACCCAGAGCCCCCCTGCTGCCCCGTCTGACCCATTTGCCTTTCAGATGCCCCAAGGCAGTGATGGGAGCTGGGCCCAGAAGCTTTACCAGACCCATCTCGGCAGCTCCCACTTCCAGAAGCCCAAGAGGCCCAGGGATGCTTTCGTTGTCTGCCACTTTGCTGGCGAGGGAGGGAAAGCTGTGGCAGTACAGCCCTG
>NW_009191132.1:7685-10488 GCF_000690835.1 Fulmarus glacialis | reverse complement strand
AGCTGTCTGTACCCTCCCAGGCTGGGAATTAGATCCTGCTGGCTCTGCTGCTGCTGAGTGCTGGGCTGCAACTCTTTAACTGAGGGTAAAAATATGGAAACTCTGGCTGTGATGTTTCTCATCAGTACCCTCGCAGCGGGGCAGGAGCTAGGCAGCGCCGCCACCACCAGCTCTGACTCCTGCAAGGTCTTCTTCCGAAAGCCTTGGACTGTGTCCAAGCAGACCAAACCGGTCTGGGAAGCTGCAGGCCAATGCTGGTGTTTGCCTTGTCTCCTGCCAGGTGGAATACCAGTGTGATGGGTTTGTGGAGAAGAACAGGGACGCTGTCCCCGAGGAGCTGGTGGGGCTGCTGCGAGCCAGCAAGGTGAGAGCCACCCTGAGCAGGGGCTGTGTAGGGCAGAGCCTGGCCGGCTTGTGGCCCTGGGAGCCTGGGGCTAGGAAAGACTGATGGTGTAGGAGGTATAAGCAGTGCAGGGTAAATCCCTGTCTGCCTGCTGGCACAGCCCCACGCAGTGCTGGCCATGGTCAGGGTGCCCTGAAATGCGGGTGCTCTCCACCCTGTTTCCCTGCCTTGGGCTTCCCCATCTTGGGGGACACCTTGGCCATGTCCCTGCTGAGAGGGTTGGAGGGTCCTGCTGCTTGCAGGTCTGTAACGCTGTCACTTCTCCCTTCCACCCTGCGTGGCCCTAGCAGAATGTAAGGGACATCTTGGAGGGCTTCCCACTTGGGAAGGTGCACTTAGTTTTTCCTGAGGGAAGCAGCAGGCAGGGCCACAACCAGATCTGGCACATCTGGGCTGTAGCAGCGCAGAGGACCGTGCGCTGAGCTGGCCTCTGTGGAGCCTGTGGTCTTCTGGGGTTGTGTCTCCTGGTGGCGATGGCTCTCTGGGTACTGGGTGATGCTCGCTGCAAGGTCTGCCTGGCTCTCACAGCTCTGCTCTGTGCAGTCTGCCCTGCTCGCTGAGCTCTTCCTGGAGGAAGGGGACGGTCCCATGTCCCTGCAGTCCCGCAGGTCCAGCGGGCCCAGGACGGCTGGTCGCCCCAGCCGGAGATCGCTGCCCAGTAGCCAAAAGAGCAAGAAGTCCATCTCCAGCCAGGTATGGGGTGAGGGGGAAAATGTTTGCTGGCCCTGGACAACGGGGGCTGCGATAGCCCCAAGGGGACCCGTGTGTGTCCTGGCCCAGGGAACCCCACAAGCCCCAGAATGTTCCTGCTGGCCCTGATCACGCTTGCCTTGTCCTCTGCAGTTCAAAGCCTCCCTGAACCGGCTGATGGAGATGCTGGGCAGCAGCACACCGCATTACATCCGCTGCATCAAACCCAACGATGGCAAGCAGCCCTTTGTGTGAGTGCCTGGCCAGGGAGGCTGGAGGGGATGGGGACACTGTGGGGCACTGCTGCCCCTCCAATCTGGGTCCCTCTTGCCCTGGCCCTGCATAGCTTGGAGTGTGCCAAGCTGGCTGGGACCCATTCTAGATCAGCCCCTCTTTGCCCCAGGTTTGACTCCAGGCGAGCAGTGGAGCAGCTACGAGCCTGTGGGGTCCTGGAGACCATCCGGATCAGTGCCTCAGGCTACCCCTCCAGGTACCCCCCTGCTTCAGCAGCACCCTGGGTGCTCCCCTCTCTCCAGGCACAGCATCTCTGATCCCCACTCTGTCCCCCCCACAGGTGGACATACCAGGAGTTCCTAGAGAGGTACAGGGCTCTGGTGAGCAGAGAGGAGCTGATGGGCACTGACAAGAAGCAGATCTGCAGCCTTGCCCTTGAGAGGCTGCTCCAAGTAAGGGTCCTGCTTGAGGGGTGCAGCTGTGGTACCAGAATATCCCTTGCAGATGCTTCTCCCCATGTGTGGGTGCCCAGTGAGGTACAGAAATGGGTGAGCTGGGAGATGGGAAGGAACTCAGCCTCCAGGGAGGTTGGATGGGGAGATCAGTGGCATGAGGAGCATCACTCTTGAGGGAGCCTGGCTGGGGTACACTTTGTCCCTGGGACTGACTTCACCCTTGCACGCAGGACCCCAGCAAGTACCAGTGTGGGAAAAGCAAAGTGTTTTTCCGGGCTGGCCAAGTGGCTTACCTGGAGGAGCTGCGGTACCGGCGGCTGAGGGCAGCCTGCACCCTGCTGCAGAGGCACCTGCGGGGCTGGCTGGCACGGAGGCGCTTTGGACGGGCACGTGCCGCGGCAGTCTGCCTGCAGCGCCATGCCCGGGGCATGTTGGCCAGGAGGTGAGCGGGGGACGGGGCTTGGAGGGAGCTGCAATGAGCTGAGACAGAGCTCAGCCTTGGGCTGAGCTGGCAGTTGTACTGGCTCTGGGCTGGGCTTTGACCTGGGTGTCCCTGGGGTATGGGCTGGCCGCAGGCTTTGTCAGCCCCCCGGTGCTCTCTCCTCCCTGCAGGTTCGCCAGGATGCTGCGAAGGACCAGGGCTGCCGTGATGCTGCAGAAGACCCTGAGGATGGTTCTGGGGTTCTGGCCCGCCGCTTCTACCTACGCATGCACCAGGCTGTCATCACCATCCAAGCCTTTGCCCGGGGCATGTTTGCCCGGCGTCTTTACCAACAGGTAAGAGCCTGGCAGGGCGGTGGGAGTCCCAGTCCCACCCGGGGGGGGCTGCGCCGCTGGCGGTGCCACTGCCCCATCTCTCCCTCCACAGATGGTGTGGCACCAGAAAGCCGTGGTGATCCAGGCTGCTGTCCGGGGCTGGCTGGCCCGGACCCACTATGCCCGCCTGCGTGGGGCCGTCATCTACCTGCAGTGCTGCTACCGCCGGGTGCGAGCATGCCGGGAGCTGCGGCGGGGGGGGGGG
>NW_009191132.1:6768-7573 GCF_000690835.1 Fulmarus glacialis | reverse complement strand
CTACAAGCAGCTGCACAAGGGCATGGAGATCAAGGTGATACAGCTGCAGTGCAGGCTGGATGAGCAGGTGAGTGCTGGCTTCAGCCCTTCGTGGGTCCCAGGGCATGGGGGTGGCTGCTTTTTGCCGACCACTTCTTACCAGTCCCTGTGCAGTCAAAACCACGCCTGCCCTTCTCTTCAGTCATCTCCTGGCCCTGGGGAGGGAGCTGGCCCTGCCTGACGTGTGTCCCCAGGCAGGAGTCACGTATCTGGGTCTTGTTCCTGGGTTTTCAGTGCTCCCTATGGATGTGGGGCTGGTGGCCCTGGGGATGGGCTGGGCACCCTCCTGGGTGCTTGGTTGGGTGCAGTGTTGCAGCACAGTGTCATGTGCTGGGAACAGTTCCGGCATGGCGTGTTCTCCCACCACACTCCTGCTGGCAGCATCTGCCATCGCCATCTGGGCGAGTGTCTCTGCTTCGGCTGTCACCACGCCATTTCTGGGGGTGTCTGTGGAGAGGAAGGGAGGGCTCCTGGGGTATGATCCTGTCTCTGGGGGTTGGGGGAAGCAGAGCTGGAAAATCCTGTTGTCGGGGCTGGCCAGGAGATGGGTAACGGGCTGTAAAGCCACGGCAAAGCCGATGCGTGGCTCCATGTGGGATGGCATGTCATGGAGAGCTGCTGCTCTCCCAGGCCTGAGCTCTGTTCGAGGTGATACCAGAAGCTGAGGGCTCCAAGCAGATGGGTGGGAAATGGGGTATCCAGGTTCATTGCAGAAGGGCAGCCTGAGTATGCATGGGCTGTCGCTGATGGGAGACACGTGGGGACA
>NW_009191132.1:4450-6755 GCF_000690835.1 Fulmarus glacialis | reverse complement strand
CGCCCTTACGTCTTCTGCCCATCGGCTCAAGGCCCAGTAGAAGCAGCGGCTGGCGGAGCAGCTCTCTGGGCTGAACGCTGCCCACGCTGAGGAGGTGCAGCGGCTGCGGGCCGAGATGCAACAGCTGCGGGAGGATGCGGCCCGTGACGCCCAGGTCCAGCAGCTGCAGGAGCGGCTGGCCGAGCTGGAGAGGCACAGCGTGAAGAGCTGCCTGGGCCAGGAGGTCGAGGAGCTCAGGCAGGTCTGTCTGTCCGGGGATGCTCTTGCTCTGCTGGGGCTCCGTGGGGCTCTGCAGGGACCTGGCAGTGTGCTGCGCTTCCTGCTGCGGGTGGTCCCTGGAGGAGACCACCGGCAGCCAGGGCTGGCCCCGGGCAGGGCTCTGGCTGTATCTGTCCCTCCGCTTTCCCGCAGCGCTTGGCAGAAGTGGAAGCCATGAAGCTGCAGCTGGGGGAGGAGAGGGATGCCCTGATCCAGCGCATGTTGGAGCAGTCGCAGGATCTGGAAGGTAAAAGGGGTCCTCTGATCCCCTCATCCCATTCTTCTGGGTATGGGCTGGTCCTGCAGGCTTGGTGTGTTCCTGCATGTCCCCTCGCAGAGGGGTCCTGGCTTTGCCTGTCCCCACTCCTTGCTGTGTCCGTCCCCACAGAGCAGCACCAGCGTGCGGCACGGGAGAGCCAGGGGCTGCTGCAGGAGCTGGAGGAGGAGCGGGCACGCTACCAGAGCCTGGTGCAGGAGTACACCCGTCTGGAGCAGGGCTATGAGAACCTGCGGGATGAGGTGGCCTTCCACAGGGTGAGGGGCTGGCAGGGACACAGGGAGGCTCAGGGCAACCCCTTCCTTGGCGCTGGCTGGTCCAGGGAACCCTCTGTGGGAGAAGCGGGCTCCCCGGCTCACATGCTGAGGGATCCCCAAGCCCAAGGTATCCTCCTGAAGCTATCGCTGCTCTGCCCCAGCTGATGTACCAGCAGGCGCTCGGGGTGTGGGGGAACAACCTTGTCCTTCTCTCCCCATTCAGCAAAGCACCTTGAGACGGTCCCCTTCATCAGAGAGCTTCTTGGGCTCCGAGAGCAGCTACTTGTCCTCCATGTCCACAGCTCCCTCACGAGATGGCTCCGACCAGCAGGCTGAGGCTAGTGGTGACACTGGTGGAGACAGTGGGCTGGGGGTGGAGACATGGACTGTCCCTTCCCCTGGCTATGGGGACAGCCGTGCCCTGGGGCTCCTGGCTGGGAGCTGGTCCCATTGGGGAGGGGTGTCTGCAGATGTTCTGGCACTGGTGCCCAGCCCTGGCTGCTGTGCCAAACCCTGTCTCTGCTCCCAGGGGCTGGAGGAGCGCTGGCAGCCGGTGCCAGAGGGGCTGCAGCCACAGCCCAGCAGTGAGGTGCTGCGGAACGGTGGTGTGGGCCAGGATCCCTTCGAGAAGGCGTACCTTCTCCTCCTGGGGCAGCTCAACGCTGTCAACGAGGAGCTGGCCCGGACCCGGGAGGAGTTGCGGAGGTCCAAGGCCCCTGTGGAGCCGGAGGAGAGGAAACCGTTGGACTTCCTCAAGCGCAGGGTGAGCCCCTGCCCCGCTGCCATGAGCAGGGCCAGACCCAGACTGGTGGGGCTGGCCTCACCCTGCTCTCCTCTCCCTGCAGAACATAGCTGAGATGCTGGGGCTGGGCAGGAGCCCGGAGAAGGTGGCAGCGGATGATGACTTGAAGCACGCATATGATGCGGTGCAGGTTGCCAATAGGTGAGTGTGGTCCCAGGGAGATGGTCCCCAGCTGAGGCTGGTTTCCCCACAATGGGCTGCTGGATCCATGCTGCTGGTGGGGCTTTCCCTGGTGTTTTAGCCACTTGGGTTGCAGCTGCCTGGCCTCTGTGGTGCTGGGCAGCTGCAAATCCTCTTTGAAGCAGCCACCTCCTCACATGCTATTGGTACCGTAGCCCCAGCTGGGCTGGGAGAGCAAGGGCAGCCTGCCCCTCGCTGCCCAGCTGGGTGGGGGGTAGCCCTGGCTCTCCTTCCCTTCTCTCCAGCGCACCCAGCTGCGTTTTCCTGGAGGGCTGGAGCATCCCACCTTGCTCTGGGCACAGGCACACCCACTGCATGAGCAGACTGGATGCCCTGGGCTCAAGAGGAGCCTCCTAAGGGGGTAGGGCTGGTGCAGCCTGTTCCTGGGCTGGGCTGTGTGCTCCAGGCTGAGGGCAGCCGGAGGGGAGATGCTCTGTTAGCACAGCTGGGTCCGTGCTGCCCCCAGGATTCCCAGCTCTGAGGCTTCAGGGGAGAAATACCTCCTCGGCAGCCTCCCCAAGGGATGGGGTG
>NW_009191132.1:3315-4281 GCF_000690835.1 Fulmarus glacialis | reverse complement strand
GCGGCACCAGGGGCAGGAGGGGCTGCAGCACCATGTCCTGTGGCTCAAGGAGGAGAACTGGGTAAGTGGGGCAGGACCGGGCTTGGGGCTGGCTTCCACCCCCTTGCCCTGTGGTGGGCTGTAGAAGCCCCTTAGGGAGCAATGTGGGGGACCCTGCTGCATCCCCCCAGCTCTGTTCCACTCGGTGGGTGCTGGTGGGGATGTCCAGCTGAGAGAGGCTGGCTGAGCCCTACTGGGGCTGTCCCTGCCCAGGAGCTGGCCCAGAAGCTGGAGAAGCAGGAGAGGACCCCGCTGAAGCTTCAGAAGCAGCTGAGAGCCTATGTGAAGCAGATCCAGGAGCTCACAGGCAAGTGCCTGCATGGGAGGGAGGCGTGGGGCTGGCTTGGAGGGTCACCAGCCTGGTTTGAAGCATTGCCCAGCCTCAACATAGGGAGCAGAGTCCCCTGTGTGCCCCCCACCCCACCCCAAACAGATGCTGGGGAGCATCTGCTTGGACAGAGCTGAGGGGACCTGATCTGGGTCCCACAGCCCGGGACACAGCAGGATGTGACCTGCGCTCCTCTCCCCCAGTGAAGAAAGAGGCTACTGGGCCAGCGCAGGAGTTGGCAGCGTCCACTGTGGTCCTGTCCCGGTCCCCCATGGTCCCGTCCCTGGCTGGGCTGTCCCAGGCCATGCTAGCATGGAGGATGGAGGATGAAGGGCGCATTATCAAGGCCATCATCACAGGTAGGGCTTGGGGAGATGGGGACTTCTTACCCCAGCTTGGTCCCTGCTAGGGTTTCTTGCCAAACTCTGTGTGAGCTCATCCTTTCAGTGATGCTGGGACAGCATCCTGCCTGGCTCAGAACCAGCTTTCCATAGCTGCCTGGTTTCCAACTGTCCTGCTTTCCCCTGCAGACTACAAACCACAGAACAGCCCTGGGGCGCTCCCAGACCTGACAGCCTATGTTCTCTTCCTGTGCTTCC
>NW_009191132.1:0-3190 GCF_000690835.1 Fulmarus glacialis | reverse complement strand
TGAGGAGCAGGCGCTTCACTGGCCAAGGCAGGGGTGGCACTGGGGCACAGTGTGTGCCTGACTGCAGTGTCCAGCCTGAGCATCTCCTGGGGTGAGGGGTGCCCCTGGGTGCTGCAGGGCTCCTGTGGGAGGGTCCGACAGTTCTACACCCCCGCAGCCCTCATCAGCCTGCAACTAGCTCTGTGTGGCTCATGGAGCTACTGTGGGGCGTGAAGGCTTGCTGCTGTCCCTGCCAGAGCCCCGCTGACCCCGGTGCTCTCTGTTCCCTCCTGCAGAAGCACGGTGATGACTTTGACATGGTGGCACTCTGGCTTGCCAACAACTGCCGGCTCCTTATTTTTTTTCCAGTACAGCCAGGATGAGGTAGGGCTGGGCTGCAGGGGGTCTGCCACCTCCCTGGCAAGGGTGGGAGCTTAGTGGGGACGGGTTTGTCCCCACCTGGGGCTCTTTGCCCCCAACCCAGGTAGGCAGGGATGTGCTGGGCTGACACTGCTCCACACTTGCCTGGGGACCCAGCTGTGTCCCCTGGTACTGCTGGCTCTGACCCAGCCTGTGCCCACAGAACTACTGGCAGGGGAACACGGCGCGGCAGAATGAGCATCGCCTGCAGAACGTGGACCCCCAGAGCTCCTGCCGCAGCCTGGGTGCCCTGGCTGTCCAGCTCTACCAGCAGCTCATCCGCACAGCCGAGAAGCGCCTCAAGCCCATGATTGGTATGGCCTGGGCTTGGGGGGCTTGCAGGGCACTCAGGGGATACTGGTTCAGGGAGGGAGTGCTGCGCTCAGCTGCGTGAACTGCCTGCTCTCTTACAGGGGCTGTACCCAGAGGGGGAAGGTAGGCTCGGAACTGGGGGCCCCCTTCTATGAGGGACCATCTGCTCCTCAAGCACCCTGGCTTGGAGAAGGTGGCTGGGGAGCTAAAGTGGGCTTAGCACCCTGGGGACCTTGGGCTGCATCCATGGGGAGATCTGTTCCCCCCATGCCCTGCTTTGCAGCCTCATGGAGCAGGGCCAGCCCCTGGGCTAGCCTGGACCAGCTATCCTGGAGGTGTCATCGGCCCCTGCATCCCCAACTGGGACACAGAGCCAAGGAGCAGTGTACTGGCTGCTTGAGGCACAACGCAGGGTCTCTGCCCCGTTACGATGAGCCTTTTCTATCCTTTAGTTGCCGCAATGCTGGAGAGTGAGCCCATACAGGGCTTGTCCTCCTCCTGCCCTCCTGGCCACCGCCGGTCCTCGGCAGCCCCTGCCCACACCCTGCCTGAGCTGCTGCAGCAGCTGGGCTCCTTCCGTGCAGCGCTGGACCGCCATGGGCTGGCCCCCAGTGTTGGGCACCAGGCCCTGCGCCAGCTCCTCTTCCTTGTCAGCGGCACCACGCTCAACTACCTGCTGCTGAGAAAGGACACGTGCTCCTGGAGCCGCGGCATCCAGCTCAGGTCAGTGCCCGTGCGGGACAGGGCTACCTGGGGGAGCTGGGGCATGGCCCGTGCCTCCCCCTGACCTGGTCTCCCTGGCAGGTACAACATCAGCCAGCTGGAGCAGTGGCTGCGGGCAGAGGGGCTGCAGCAGAGTGGGGCCCACGAGGTGCTGGAGCCCCTGGTCCAGGCTGCCCAGCTGCTGCAGGTGAAGAAGGTGACAGAGGAGGACGCTGGAGCTCTCTGCAGCCTGTGCACGGTGCTGTCACCCCAGCAGGTACTGGGGGGGTTGGGGCTCACTGGCTGCTGGGCACTCATCCTATCCTGGGGCTCCTTGGCCACCCTGGGTGCACCAGGGATGCACTGGGGTGGGGACTGCACCATACCCAGAAGTGTCTGGATGTGCCCAGCCCTTCCCTGTTCATGGTCCCCACCGTCTCCTCCAGGTTGTGAAGATCCTCCGGGCTTACACCCCGGCTGTCGGGCTGGAGGAGCGCATCAGCCCCAGCTTCATCAGCAATGTTGAGGTAAGCAGGACCTGTGGTCCAGTCCTGGGGAGACTGTTCGCATGGGCCCCCTTACTGGGGCAGCCCTGGATCTGAGCACTGTGTCCCCACAGAAGCAGCTGCAGGACCAGTATGGAGGGGGATCCAGCCAGCTCTTGGTGGACACCAGCCACCTCTTCCCTGTGCATCTGCCCTTCACTGCCTCCCCCCTGCACCTGGATGAGCTCCGCATCCCTGATGCCCTTGACCTGGCCTTCCTTGTCCGCCTCTGAGCCAAGGTCCGGCCCTGGACCACTGCCAGTGCCCCATTGAGGGGTGTCTGAACCCCCTGAGGTGGGGGAAGGCCATGAAGGGTGGGGGTGCAGCACTTATGTGTGCCGTTCTTCTGGGAAGTTGTTTATTTATTGAAACTCAGGTGCCTTGTTTGTGGCACACCCACCCTGCGCTGGGGGTTTTGGCCACTTTTTAATCCTTTGAAGTTAATAAAAGTCTTTGCAGATAACTTTGTAGTCTGAGGCTGTCTAGGGTGGGTGTGCTGTTTGCAGGGTGGTGAGCACCTTTAAAGATCATCTAGTTCCAACCCTCAGCAATGGGAAGGGACATCTTTAACTAGATAATGTTGTTCAAAGCCCCATCCAACCTGACTTTGAACGCTTCCAAGGATGGGGTTCCACAAGTTCTCTGGGCAACTATTCCAGAATCTCACTACCTTCACTGTAAGATGTTTCTTCCTTAAGTTGAATCTAAATCTAAAGTCCTTTAAAGATCATCTAGTTCCAACCCTCAGCAATGGGAAGGGACATCTTTAACTAGATAATGTTGTTCAAAGCCCCATCCAACCTGACTTTGAACGCTTCCAAGGATGGGGTTCCACAAGTTCTCTGGGCAACTATTCCAGAATCTCACTACCTTCACTGTAAGATGTTTCTTCCTTAAGTTGAATCTAAATCTAAAGTCCAATCTAAATCTACTCTCTTTCAGTTTGCCCCAGAAGGTGAGCTGGGGCCACAGAGGGCCCTGGGGCTCTTTGGAGGGTAGCAGGGTCCTGCATGGGCTCTGGTAAAGCACTGATGTGGCTCATGCCCTGCAGTTCTCGGAGCTGCTGGAGGTGAACGAGGAGGGCAGCAAAGTCCCTGTCCCCGAGTCCCTGCTGAGCATCCCCCCCAGCACACTGCTGCTGGCCTGGCAGCTGCTGCCCCAGGAGCAGGACATGCTGCCGCTGCTCCAGAAGAACTTCCTTGAGACCATCACAAGGACCTTCAGCCCCCCCA
>NW_009191131.1:0-3283 GCF_000690835.1 Fulmarus glacialis | reverse complement strand
GAGTCAGCAGTGCCTCCCATCCTGAAACACCAGTAGGACTGTTGTACCTGTATCTGGAGGTCATGTTTTGTAATACCAGGTGGATTTGGGAACTAGCTTGAACCTGGCTCAATTCCTCAGCATGAGCAGAAGTTGTCCACATTCACTGGGGCTTCATGCAGCTGCTCTGACAGTAATAAGCTATTTTAGGGCACTAGAAGCTTAAGTTTGTCTGCTGCTTAGCGGCTGGCCTTGCAAAGAGTGCTTTAAGCTAAGCAGCGCATGAAGCAGCTGAGGAAGCTTCCAGTGAGCTAAATCCTGGTGCTGAACTGCCAGGTAAAGCCCAAGCTCTTGCAGGGGTGAGCGTGGTGCTGGGTGCCTGGCTCGACTCAACCCTGCTGCTGCAGAGGCAGGCAAGGTCCCAGCAGCCTGCCGAGCACATCCTGCTGATCTGAGGATGTCATGTGGGGACTGCCACAATCTAAAGGTCTTGTTTAGGTAAAGAAGCCATCGCCTGAGCACGTGAGCACAGCTACTGCTTATCTCCGTAGGCAATAGCACTTCAGATAGCAATGACTGCAGACCTTTGGCTCACCTTTGCCAAGCAGTGAGCATTTCAGATGTGTGCTGTGAGATGTTAGTCTCCTGCTGAGATGGGAGAGTCAGCAGCGTGCCAGAGCAGGGACTGTTGCAAGACAGTGACTTTTTTTTGCAGCGTTTGTCTTGCACTCTGTGGCTTGGCTGGCTTCCTGGAAAAGCTGCTTCTTTCTTGTTGTTGTAGATGACTTACAAAATGGAAATGGAGGCTTTGGCTTCCTATGTGTGATGTAGCGTAGCGGTAATACTGACAGCCTAGAGGGGTCTTCAGGTCCTGGCCTGCACTGCTGGGAAGGTGAAATCATAGAATCATAGAATCATAGAATCATTAAGGTTGGAAAAGACCCCTGAGATCATCGAGTCCAACCGTCAACCCAACACCACCATGCCCACTAAACCATGTCCCTAAGCGCCTCATCTACACATCTTTTAAATACTTCCAGGGATGGGGACTCCTTCCCTGGGTGTCATATGGGGACTGCCACAATCTAAAGGTCTTGTTTAGGTAAAGAAGCCATCGCCTGAGCACGTGAGCACAGCTACTGCTTATCTCCGTAGGCAATAGCACTTCAGATAGCAATGACTGCAGACCTTTGGCTCACCTTTGCCAAGCAGTGAGGATTTCAGATGTGTGCTGTGAGATGTTCTCAGTCTCCTGCTGAGATGGGAGAGTCAGCAGCATGTGAGAGCTTCCATAGTGCCTCTGGGTGTGATGCAGCTAATTGCAATTGTTCGGTTGTTTTGCGAGCCGCGCCTCATCAGACTTGTGCTCCAGGCCCTTCACCAGCTTCGTTGCCCTTCTCTGGACATAATTTCTTCCATAGTGCCTCTGGATGTGATGCAGCTAATTGCAGTTGTTCGGTTGTTTTGCAAACTTGTATGCTCACTACTGCTGCTTGAATCCTGTAGGATGAGCTCTAATTTTTTGCTTTCTGCATGCTTCTGTGGTCACTGTGCTGCTCAGCTTGCAGCTAGGCTGAGCACCCACCTAGACCACCCACTTTCATCCTGCCCTTTCTCCACACGTGAATGTGCTACTCATCCTGTTCCTACAAATAAAATTGGTGGTACTGTTCTTTGGGTATATCTGGCACTCAAATATTAACACTAGTTTTTTACCGTAATTGCACTGCTTTATTGCTTCTGTAGGCAGGCTTAGATCTGTTTAAAGAAATCTCTGTTATTACTAGAGCAGAAGGATGGACGTTTGCTCCAATTGAAACAGGATGGATGGACCTTTGCTCCCATTGAAACAGGCTTGGTCTCAGACAGCAGCTGGGAACAGGCGTGTTTAATGCAGTGGGGTGAAGGTCCAGCTTCAGTCCCAGCGCTGTAATGATCCAGCTGGGATGCAGCAAGGACATGCTGCCTCTGTCTCATCATGGGAGCACCGAGGCTTCAAGGAGCTGAGGGCTGTGTGGGACTGGAGAAGACCTTGAAGGCAAAAGGAAAAACCTGTTGGAGGTTCAGAACAGAGTTGCAAAAGTGTTGTCAAATGACAGCTACAGCAATTCCTTAGGCCAACCTGATAAGGCAGCCCAGCAGCTCAGTGTTTGCTTGTCAAGGGGAAAGGTGCAAGAAAGCTAGTAGTGAGTGATCAGCCTCCTAAGGAAAGCTTCAGTCTTGCCTGAGACTAGAAACAAGTGATTATAGCGCTTCAAAAATTCCTGCTTCTAGATTAAATTTAGGGAGACATGAAGGCCCTGCCTTTGGTGTTGGCAGGTCAGGCCCTGGGCTGAGTTTATGCATTAGCAGATCTAAGACCTGCACCGCTTGCAGATAAATGCACCAACCTGTCTGATGCCTGGCAGTCGTTGGTTGCCCTGGCTTGACTTGGGTGGAGGAAGACATGTTCACCTTCTGTGAACCCATCTGTTGTGGGACAACCTGTGGCAGCCTGCATGGGACAAACTGGGGAAAAGCACATAAATATGAATGCCAGGCTGACTCTCAGGCCTGTAAATCCCTGTTGCGAGCATTTGATTGAGTCCCCAGTGCTGCTCAGATATTCCCCTTCTGCCTTGCCATGGGTGGGGTGTGCAGGTGAGTTGGTTCCCTGCATACCCCTTGCCTTGCTCCTGCACTACTTGTGCAAGTGGTATGGGTGAGTGTGGTGGGTGTCACCAACCCTCTGCCTCCATGACAGGAGGTCTTGGAAAGCAAACACAGAGCGATAAGGCTGCAGCTTGGCTGGGGCTCGTACAAGGCATGAAAGCAGTGGGCTCCACTGGGAACCGGGTGTCCTTGCACGTGGTGGAGGGGCTGGAGCAGGGTGCTTGCCACGGCTGGCAGCAGGAGAACAGCATGTCTTCTGTATGAGAGCAGATGCGTGGCTCTGCCAAGCTCAGCTCACAAATGCCTCGTGCTCCAGAGCGACAAGGACAAACCCTCTGTTCCAGCCGGCTTCCTTTTAAAGCAGCTGTGCTTGGTGCAGGTGTAGGATGAAGCTTGGAGCCTGGAAACCACCACTCTGCTCTGACAAGAGCTCTAAGGAAGAGTGTCTGCCACTGGTACAACCAAGCCACGTGTGTCTGTAGCCATCAGGCCTTGAGTCTCTCCTACAACTGAGCAAGAGCTGACAGGTGGAGGGGTTGCTTACCATATTGCTTTTTTCCCCTCCAGTCTGTCCTGGAAAGTGGTTTCCAGTCTGTAGTCTGGGAGCCCTATTTGTCCTAACTGGTCAAGGGACAGCCCTCCTACCCTGCGG